>NW_024582395.1:2526589-2549930 GCF_018398535.1 Haplochromis burtoni
GTAAAGTGCTATATAAATACAGGCCATTTACCATATATATATTAAATTTTCTTACACTATATATATATATATATATATATATATATTATTTGTATATAAAATTACAAATGGTGCGTCTCAGTTTATCAGACGTGACAGTCATACTTTCTTCAGCAGTAATTGTGGCACTACGAGTTGATGTTGCATTAAATTTCTTTTTATTGGATTTATTATCGTGGTTGCTGAAATGGAACATGTTTTATTGTGGAAGTGAAAAAAAAATACACACCTCATAAAATCACTCCGACTGAGTGAGAAGATCTGTTACATTCTAACACACAAAAATCTTATTCTAGTCCTTGTGCAGAAGCTCATCAAAAATACTGTGATAAATGGAACATGGAAGTGTGAAAGAGTTTGGGGAAGTGTAGGAGGCTCAACTTGTTCAATAATTGAAAGTGAACTTAACTGAATTAAAATGCAATTAGATGCCTCCCTTAATTTTCCAAAGTCTATTTCCTTTTGTCCTCTTCACTTTAATGTTGGCAGTTTGATTTTGTCAGTCTAAATGAATGAACTCGCTGTTGTTCTGCTGCTGATTTCAGCTGGAAAAAGGTTGATAGCAACCGAGTTGCCTTCTATTATTACAGCATGTTTGAAAAAAAGAAAAAACAAAGAAAAACACAGGGCACAGTTGATCTTTTTGCTCAAGGTTGCTGAGCCTGTGTGTACAACCGGAAAGGAAGACCTGCGAACACTGTTCAAGGCTGGGAACAGGTTTTATTTTGAGATGCTTGTAGGGATGTCAGATGTCAATTATTTTGCATGCACAGCCATTTTGAATAATTTATTTTGCACCTAATTGATTTAAATGTTTCAAAAATAAAGCAAACCACAATAAGCACCCATTTCTCTTTTAAATGACAATGCTTGGGTGGGTTATGGGTCACACCATAGCCTGAGGAGACTGTCTGGAGACTCTGTCTGGTTAGGGTGCCTCGCAGGCAGCCCCAGAGCCCAAGGAGGGTCCCTGCTCCCTGGGGACCATATGACCAACCTCCAATCACTAAACCAGCAGATGGTGGAGCACTGATTGATATGAACTCTCTGCTGAAATGGTCTATAAAAACAAGTGATATAAGTGAAAACACAGCCACACCGAGGAGCAACAATGAATAAAACATAGGGCTGTGACTCCTATTTGACTTCTTTCTGTTGACATTTTTTCTGTTAAAAAAAAAAAAAGAAAAAGGAAAGAAAGACAAGCTCTTCAGTACAAGAGTCAGGGGAGATTGGGTAAATTTACATGCAGTAGATATACTGAAATGATTTTATGTGACAGGAGAAACTGACGATTATGAGACACCTCTGCTTTAATACTAGACAGCAGGAGAGGGAGTAACAGGGACGATGGGCACCGGGAGATGTGAAACAATGTCTTTGAGTTGGTATCAAACCTGCAAAACCCCAAAAACTCATGTACACAGAAAACATGAGGTTTGCTCTGTCAAAACACAGGAAAACAATCTTTTTCACTTAAACTGGAATTTTTTAAATTTAATAATATTATAATAAAGCTGTCATGGCAGAGGCAAGTTTAAATTTCATCTCTCTTCTAGCTCCTAATAGGCCAAAGTTTTTGATGATGATCTATTGCAGCAACAACAACTTAGTTTCTATTAACTTTGAAGAATGCAAACTTTGTCCTTGTAGTCCTCTGGAGTAAATTAACATCAGAGTTTGAGAAACAGTTAACGGGATAAGTCATGCTTGTAGTGTTCAAGTGTGTTCAAGAGATTAGGTGTGCTGCTGGAAAATTACTAACACATTTACTGAATGGAATTCTAAATATCAATGTAGTCTTTGTTTCAGTACGAGTTTGCAGCATTTGTAGCTGAAGTAAAGATGAAAATAATAACATGGTGCTTAATTGCTTCAATAACTGATGTTCAAAACATAATCGAGCATATACTTATTTAAACAGTTTAACTTTCCAGGGTGACACTCACAGTACGTCGTCAAAAACAGCTGAGAAAAGAGGGTTAAATTTGCAAATGTACATCAGTGCATCAGCCTGCATCCCCAATGGGTTTCACACATGGGTCCCGCACATGCTGCATATTAGCTGATGGATCACACGATTACAGGAGTTCACGCCGGTTGAATGGGTGGTAATCATGCATGTTGCAAAGTGTTTTTCACCACTGTATTAGTTGCAGGGCCCACATCTGCTAAGCCTGAGAGAACAAATGGCTCCATCTGAAATATTCGATCAGACACGCATGCTTACAAACACACACACACACACACACACACACTGAGTTATGTTTACTCCGCAGAGACAAGCTCATTTACAACAAATGTGTAGCAGCTTTTACCATCTCTCACATAGTTCATGATCATCTAAATATTGTGAAGTGTGTGGAGAGGTTCATGGCACGGTAGCGCTGATGGATGGGGTGAAGCTCCCAGAGTCCTTCCTGCTCATATTGGATTAACACAAACACACTCAAAAATAGAGCTTCCCAAATCACTGAAATGGTTCTTTCACATGTGATAAATCAGAAACAACAAATATGCAAAGAAAGAGGTGATTTGATTATAGCTGACACCAGTAAGTGTTGATTTGATACAATAACAGAGGCCAAATTTGCTTGATATCATTTAGTTTAACTGGCTATTTGTCTTCCTCAGTTAACCGCAAGTTACTAAAAAGGTCTCTGTCCCTCCATTGCAGCTGCCATGCACCCAATTAATTTATATTTCAGAGGTTGATGAAACCTTCAGCAAGGTAGTGTTTGTGTTTCCCCATTTTGAGAATCAACCCTACCTGCAGGCTTATACTGAGATGAAAACTGTTGCACTTGTTATAACCCGAGACCACTCAGTGAAAGATGGCTAAGGGGGTTCAGGCTGAAGGTTAATAAGGAAGAGGGAAGAATGAATGTGTTAGAAATGCGTGCGCACACACACACACACGGACTTCTTTCTTTGTGAGGACAGTCTTTGACACATTGTGTTTCTTGACTCCATAAAGGGTGCGTACACAGGAAAAGACTAGCCTTTCTGCTGTGATATTTGCGTGGTAGGGTCAAAACGTAATTAACATTAACAACATGAAAGCATGGATCCATCCTGCCTTATATGAACAGTTCAGGCTGGTGATACTGGTGTAGAAGAATATCTTCTTCACCTCCTTTGATTTTCTCATTAGTGGCCCCTTTTTATTGGGTGACTGTGGCTCAGGAGGTAGAGTGGGTTGTCTAATATTAGTTATTTTACTTAGATGTAGGAGTCATTAGTGCAGACTATGGGTGACTGTGGCAATCTGCTAAGAACCAAAGCAATAACAAGGAGGGTTTTTTAATGCCGTACCCTTGTGACAGACAGCAACTACTAGAAACCAGTTAGTCTACTTGGAAAGAAGAGACTTGGTCTCCAGCCTACATGCTGAAGTATCCTTAGACAAGATGTGTGTGAATGTTAGCAGTGTGTGTGTGTGTGAGAGAGAGAGAGTGAGTGAGTGTACCAATCCATTTACTATTAAGTATCAACTGAGTATTGTTTAAATGCCGCATCATAGTCCTTTATGTCACAGCAAAATGATAATTTCTTAACCTAATTTTAATCAAGTGAAGTTTAATCCTTAAACACTCTTTGAAGGAGTGACACAAAGTAAGAACCTGCTAAAATGTATCACTTTTCTCATTTTACCTGAGAACTGAAAGTGCTTGACACTACACCCAACATTCATGCCCTGTTTACCTGCTAAGTTACAGCTGCTCTGCGTCCTCACTCAGGAGGTCTATAGGGGTAAATACTCTGACGCAGACACAGACAGCTGCAGTAATCATTCCTGCCTTGTTTTATTCAGGACATGTGCAAAGAGCATCGTGCCCACCATGTGATTTTTTTAAACATGGAAACAAGTAGACCCTTGTGCACTCACAGGCAGCGATACTCTAACACCTATCCAAAAATCCAACCGGTCCTCAAAAAGATAGGTGCACGGGCTAACACACACTTTGAGGGGGAAGAGTGAATGTGGAGGATTGCTCTCACTTGTCAAAGACCTATTTTTGTTCCCATCATTTTTACAGTTTTAGGACTATCCAAATGCCAAAATCCAGATTGGAGAACGGCTGAGTTGATCAAAATGCAAAAACTCTCATCTGAGTCACCTTGAGTTATTACTCTGTGCTCACAGATTTAAGCTTTACAAGCACTAGCAAATCATTTTGTGGATCTTTGTGCCCCGTGGCAACATTCAGCACAAGCTACCCTACAAGGAAGACTGCAGGTCACTACTTAAAGCGATAAAAGTCATCCAACTGTTCGGCATTGTTTTTGCAGAAATAGATCATCAGAGATTCATAAGTGAAAGATAATGGCACAAAGATAGCATTCTTTATCTTACTCAGTGAGCTGCATGCAGCATGGCTCCTGCTTAGTGGTGTTGTCAGTCTCATTAGAACACACATGCTTTCCAAGTGCTTGGAAAACACATATCTTTGCTATGGATGGGGACTTTACACACAAATAGGAGTGCTTTGGAAAATATAGGCAGACAGAGTAAGAGACAGAAGGCATAAGCGCAACGATCCATGCAATCTTTTTGAAATCCCATGATGTTAATAAAGCACTTACAGGTATTTAGTTGAGCCGAGAGCACAGAATATCTTCCACATACTCTCATTTACACACACACACAACATAATCCATGCTGTTGGCACTGGAGTCTTGGAGCAGTTGCCGTGCTGCACACACTGAAACATCATCTGGCTACTGAGAAAAGCCTGTCAGCTATCACACATTTGGACAGACGTGTACAATCCTGAACTTGCACATCCACATACAAGTACAGTCACACACTCTCGAAATGTCACAAGCACCCACATCACGCAATAAATTATGAAGTAAGCTGTGCAGATTGAATGTAGGTGATCTTCTCTTCTCTCTTAGAAAGGAACACTTGAGCTGCACAGCAATGAATACGACCTCATGAATTCTTCACTAAAACTCTATCAATAAACAAACAGAACAATAAATAAACCACTAAGTTTAGTTGCAGCAAGACAACAGACTGGCAGGAAGGCAGGAAAAGAAAGGCACGGAGTGTCCCATTTGTCTGTTAGCTTTTTGTGTCTGCTTGAGATATTCTGCACAACAATGCACGCAGTAATAAACTTGAGACATTGTTGATTATAGATGGGGTGCAGGGATTTAGAGAGTGATTTACAGGAGAAAACATCCGGGAAGGCAAGCTGGAAGGAGACAAAGGCAGTCTGGAGGACAGTGGATGCCTGTATGCTAAATCATATGGAGAAATGTGCAGCACCAATAGGATTTTCTCAGAGGAGTCCAAGGTAGTGGGATTTGGGCAACAGGATTAGCTGCTGTGTAATAATGTGGATGTGATGGGGGCAGCATGCTCAGAAGGTTCAGCCCATGTGGTGTGTGTGTGTGTGTGTGTGTGTGTGTGTGTGTGTGTGTGTGTGTGTGTGTGTGTGTGTGTGTGTGTGTGGAGCGGGGGGTTGAAGAGAGCAGTCAAAGGGATTAGGATGGTCCTGAGAATGAAATGTTCTTCTCCGTCTTCCTTTCCCAGTTGACAGATTTGATGTATCCATCCCAATTTTAGGGCGTAATGTAACAAGAATGAGGCCGGCTTGGTTTGCTGGTTTGGGGCCGTTCTCATCTCTCTCTCTCTCTCTCTCTCTCTCTGTCTCTCTCCCTCTCCCCCCCCCCCCCCCCCCCCCCCTCTCTCTCTCTCTTCCCCCTCTCTCTCTCATGCAGCCTACACATGCACACTGACACAAACAAGACCAGCCCAAACACAGGACTAAGCCTCCCAGTACAACAAGTATTAATTTTAGAGTGAACATAAAAATAATCCCCAGTGTTTTTTGATTCCCCACATCACAACAGGTAAAAACTCTGAGGTGAACACAAGAAACAGTTATCAACAAATTAAAAATAGGAAATGATAAAATACTTTTCAGATGCAGTCAAGAAAAACATTTCCAAACAATTCCTGCTCTGATCCTTGAGAGCAGATTTTTCTAATTTGGGCATTTTTTGAACAACTGAAGAAAACATCATCACATTTATGAATTCTGCTACTGGGAGTAACCACCGTGGAAATTCACACTCGGGAGGCAGACAGAGTAAACAAAGAGCACACCTTTATTGGTGTGCAATCAAAAGAAACAAAGTCCGTGAACAAAGTAACCTACCGTACATTGAGGAGAAATTCTGGGAAACACACCAAGAGGTTATACAGACACTGTAACAAAGGACAAAGGGAATATGGCAGCATTTATACACACAGACACACTAAAGGGAATAGGAAACACTTGGATAACAAGCCACAGATGAAAACAATCAAAACAACAAGACACAATGAAGCCTCAAGGGCACAGATACAGACAAAAAGGGGGGAGGGGGTTGTCAGGTATTTGCATGACAGATGTCAACTTCTGTGCCAACACTTGCAAAATACTCTGAGCTGTAATTAAAGTTGCATCTTTTGACTTTGAAGGCAATGGTCGCCGTTCCTGGTTTGCATTGATCTTTTATAGCTTCGCCACCTTTCTGTTTGCAGACGTTTGGTAGTTGCCATTGTCCGTGAAAATTACTGCCGACTGTGGCAACCTGCTCGAGACCAAGAAAATTGCAACTAGGTTTTCACTGCACTACCAGGAATTTCACACTAGTGACGGCCAGCAACCACTTGCCAAACACTTGCCAACCAGTTGGGGAATATAGATTTTTCCCTTGCAAAGTCCTTCTCTGTGAGGTTGAAAGAGCGGCAAAAAAAAAGAAAAAATGTTTGGACTTTTCTCAGAGGAACCTAATATTATTCTTTTTTACTTGCTCAGTCAATCCTATCTGAATCCATTATCACCATAGCTGTTATTGTTCCTGCTGTTTTGTTTTTCAGTGTTCCTACTCAGAAACTGTTCACACCTGATAAATGTTTAGCCAGCCTGAGGACTGCTTTGTTAGAAAACAAATAAAATAGAAAGACATGAGATTATTGACATTCTGTAAACCACTCACCAGGGCTATATTATCTGCTGACACATAGTAAAGCTAAATATCTGAAGTACTGGATTGCGGGGAGACATTTTAACTAAGAAGACATGAAAAACATGTTTAAATCATGCTGATCTGGAAACCCAGTCAGTGTATTCGTAAAGACATCCTGTTTTCCACCACAGCAGGAAGAATGTCCGGACCAATGTCTAAATCCCAATTAAACAGAAAAATAACCTAAAAACTGTGGAAGAAATGCACCACCGACACACTTTTCCTTGTCAGCTAGAAGTGCACTTAAATGCAATTAAAGAATGATCTTTTTTATGCTAACTGTGCCTTTTAAAGCAGAGACACTCAAAAAAATGACAATTTAAATGTATTGATTATATAACTAAATACATTGTGTCATTTTTAGACTGTCATGCCTGTTGCACAAATCATCAAGAGAAAAAGCAGAAACATTTACCAAGTAAAAATGCAGGAGCTTCCTTATTTTGTCAGTGTAACAGATGCTGATAGCATTATCTGCTGTGAAGCATGTATTGTCTACAGTTTCTGTCCAGATCAGACAATAATCACCATCAGAAAACCCAGTCAAGGTCAGACTGAAATTTGCTGAGACTAATCAAGTGGTTGTGACATGTACCTCTTGACCTTTGCATGTTATTACATTCCTCTCTGCAATCCCATATCTTTTTCTCCACTGAAAACCAACTAATAGAAAGAACTTCAGAGGAATCATATCCTAAAATATCATCTGACTTTCTGCCTATCTTTTCATATCTCTGTTTACTATTGCTGTGCTTTGAAGCACATATATTAAAATAAGTAGATGGAAGTGATATTGCTGTATTTTCACCTCAAGATACCTGCAGATAAAGAAATACAGGCACAGGGAAAATGAATCTAGATGAATGGAAGAAATAAAAGAAAGTCAGTTTGCATTTCTGTGGTTTACACAATACTAACATGGTTGTCCCTGGATCCACTCTGCCTTTGTTCTTGCCTGTGCTTCATTTAATATCACTGCTAGAAAAAAAAACCCCACAATAAACACAAATATGTCATCTCATATCTGAAATAGGTTGACTTCAATACCTGTACATAGCTTTCTGCTCTCTCAGTTAACAAGCTCAACTCTCTCTCTCAAATATTTGTATCCTATCATCAATGTACCGTAAGTGCATTTTTAAAATTGCGTCTCAAAACCTCTATTTTTGTTTTTTGGGGGGCAGTACACTGCAAAAGTCTTGACCCAACCCTCAATTATATTTATTTTGTTTCCAAGGAGCCAGACCAGACTTAATTGTAATTTTTTAAAGTGGTCTTAAGCAATAGTTCTCCAAACCACTTCTTCATTCATTCATCATTCACATTAATTTTCAGTCCGGTCCTTAAAAATAGTAGGGGACTGGATAAGTGGAGGACAAAAGATCAACAGTATCTAAAAGTATTGTTCTTAAGAAATAGGAAAAATTCAGCAAAGACCCGACACAGGACCTAAGAGTTGCATCTGGCCCTTCATTCCATGTGCTGTTCGCTAAAGCTCAATCAAAAAAGGATCAATCGTGAAGCCCGGAGAACTATCCCTGAAGACTACTTAAAGAAATATCGAGAAAGCTTGCATAAGAGGGTTCAGGTTGCGTTAAAGAACAAAGGTGGTCATGCCAAATATCGACTTTCAAGCTCATTAGAAACGTACAAACCTTGTTTTTGCCTTATATAAAATGTGCTGAACCTGCTTCTGATTTTTTCTTGCAAAATATACAAAAATGAGGAGTGCTTGAGTTTTTTGGCACAGTATTGTGGAAAAATGAGTCCATTAGACCACCTAATTTACTGTCCAGTTGTGATTGCTTGTGATTCAGAAGTTGTCCAAATGAGAGATATTTATTAAAAATTATTTCTAGGCTTTTCTTTTTCTTTCACTAATGCCCCCATGTTGGAATCCAAAATACACCCTCATTTCTCTCAGTGCAATCCCTCCAGCTCCAAACCCAAAGGTTTTCAGTTATATTCATAAACAGCAGGGGAATGTAAAATACCCGAGAGCCTTGAATCCAAACATATTTTGCTTTGTTTCCTCAATGCAGGAACCGATAATCAAAATCATTGCTATTCTGCTTCCAATTAATTAAGTGAAAAATATACCCTTCTTTCTATGTGTAGAATGTTCAATACAAGCTGTAAACAGAGCTATTTATCTTTAGTTGTTTATGTATGTTTTTATTTAGTTTGTTCCTTATCAACTCTTAGAACGGTATATCTTAGAAAAGGCATCATATGTATGTATGATTTGTACTTTTTTCCTTGTGTTGCCAGGTTTTAAAGTGTAACCACCAGATATTCTGTCTTGATTCCTTTTATTCATTGTGATTTTGTTGGTTTATTCAAGTCCTGAAATATTTCATTCCTCATAATTTATGAGTTAAAAGTAAAGTAAAAGATTCATCGTGACAAAATCGAATCAAACTTAGCAGGTTCTACTGGAAGAGAAGCAATCACTTGACTGAAAATTTAATTTCCTATCCATAACTTCAGGAAACTCTGTGTTGAATTGGCTGGATTGGTTTGTAACACACCATGTTCACTGAACTAGGGAGCAGAACTTCCCCATCAGGTCCAAATGCAAGACCAGCTACAGCTGCAAAATACCCAGAAGGATGTAACAGTCAGTCATCCCTCTGTCCTACTTTCCCTGTTTTCATATTCCTCCTCCTTCTCCTCCTCCTCTCACATCTTCCCACTCTCTAACTCCATCCCTCCATTTTACTCATTCAATGCAAGAAAATAGCATCACTGGTCTGATTGCTCTAAAGTGGCATCAATAAAAATAAAAACGCCACTTTGTGGATGTATCTGGGAAAATTCGCCAGAACGCTGAAGGTTGTTCTGGCTGGCTTGGATCATTGGATATTAAATTACAGATGCCCTTCATGGGAGACAATTTGGGTAGCAATTCTCTAGTTCTCACTTCATATGTGCAGTAGCTAAATATTAGAAATGAAATAAATTATAAATACGCACAAAGGGTAACTAAAGAGTAGATGCGTGAGAGTCATTCCAATATTGATAAATCTCAAAATGAACAAGCTGCAGAAACACGTAAGTTTATTTCTCATTTCTTTCTTTTCGGTGTCCAAAGAAAAAGTGCCGAACAACCAAGAAAGGAAGTCAGTATAGAGGCCTGCAGTGTATTAAACTGCTAACTACACATGTAGTATTTAAAACAGCAACTTGTGCAATTCATTCATACACTTTTTTTTTTTTTTTTTTTACAAATGTTAAAGCTTTTTTTTAAGATGTGCACACATCACTGTAATTCTCTGCTTTGATGGGTTTTTTTTAAAGACACATGGGCAACACAACAAAGCCTATTTCAGTCTGCAGAATAGTCAGGAAATTGTATTTATTTATTCGTGTTTTTTCAAAGAAATTGTAATACTTCCGAATCCAAAGAACAATAAAGTCTGCATATTGAGGCAAGATTTTGAGTCAGAGCCAGAAGTCATTCATTTAATAGACTTGACTTTAAATTCCAGCAGCAATCTTATAATACCAATAATAGCAAGTTTTGGCTGTCATCCTCTGTTTACCCTCTTTTTCACTTGATGTTTGGTTAGGTTGATTAGCTTTTGGCAACAAGAACTAGATCATGTTCTGAGTTAAAATAAAACTTCTACCAATCACTTTGTTAGGTGCAGCTTGCTGGTATGGTGTTGGCCCCACTTTTGTCTTCAAACTGCTTCATGGCAAAGATTCAACAAGGTGTTGGAAACATTCCTCTTAGATTTTGGTCCATATTGACATGATAGCATCAAAGTAGCCGCAGATTCTAAATTGATACTGAGGGGCTCAAAGTGTGCCAAGAAAATATCCCCCACACAATTACACCACCGGCAGCCTGAACCATTAATGCAAGGCTGGATGGATCCATGCTTTCATGCTGTTTCTTGCCAAATTTTGATCATTGCTGCAGAAATCAATACTCAACAGACCAGGCAATGTTTTTTACATTTTTTGTTGCCCAATTTTGGGAAGCCAGTGAGAGCTGTGGCCTCAGTTTCCAGTTCTTAGCTGACAGGAGTGGCACCGCATGAGGTCTTCTGCTGCCTAAGCCCATCTGCTTCAAGGTTCGACATGCTGTTTGTTGTAACGAGGGTTTATTTGATACTCTTACTGTTGCTTTCCTCTCAGCTTGGAGCCTGGCCATTCTCTTCTGACCTTTGGCACCAATAAAGCGTTTTTTCCCAGTGAACTGCCCCTTAGTGGATATTTTCTCTTTTTTAAACCATTCTCTGTAGACCCCAGAGATGGTTGTGTGGGAAAAATCCCAGTAGATCAGCAGTTTCCGAAATGCTCAGACCAGCCACCCTGACACCAACAAACATATCATGTTCAAAGTCACATAAATCACCTTTCTTCCCCATTCTGATGATCGGTTTGAACTTCAGCGGGCCATCTTGGCCATATCTACACACCTACAATGTGTGTACAACTATCTTCCCACATCTTGTATATGGAACAAAAATGTAACCCTTCCATTCCAGAAGAGCATAACCAGCAAAAATCATGTCTGGTTTATGAATGTGGGACACAGGATTCAAGATTTTATTGGTGAATAAAGTAATTATTTGCCAATTATGCTTTAACTGTGCTGGACATACGAAAACTACAGAGATGCAGACAGACAGACACAGAGAAAGACAGCGTGTCAGACCAATAGAGGCAAGGTCAGCAGGTGCAGAAGACAGGAAGAAACACAGAGAGGAAAGGACATTGACAGACATATAAGACAGAGAAAGACGAAAGGCAGGAAGAGAGGAGGATGGTGAGCTCCCCTGGCTGTGAACCTGCCATGTGTAGAGGCATGCTGCACCAGCTGTGTTGAGACTGTTTACGTAACACACCGCTGCCGCAGAAACCCTGCAGATGCACACCCCGTACCACCTTGCCTAGGACATCACAGGGCAGGGCGGTGCCATGCTTCACTTCCCAGAGCAATGAAAACAACAACAAAAAACATCCACAGCAAAATCCAATGAAAACAAAAATAAAAGTCAGGATATACACTAGACTACAAACACATGAGAAAAGAGGATATAAAGTTTTACATTAAAACATGTGTTTTTTTAGATTTCAAGAAAGCACTGGCAATAAAGTCAGAGCCAACAGCAGTCAAGAGGGAAAGAAATCGTGCAATAAAAATGAAAGAACTCGACAGCCCGATACTGCCAACACTCGTCACCCTGTAACAAAACATGACCCTAAACAGCAGTGACAGCCATTGACTGTTGTCTGTCATTAGACCCAGAATCACAGCTGTAAACAATGACCCAAGATACAACCACCACATTATCTGCTGAAGCTACGCACTGAGAACAAAGAGAATCAAGACAGTGAAAGAAAGAACAAGACAGAAAGAACAAACAACAGAAGTGATGTCACACATATTGACAGAGAGGGCAAGACAAGGAAAGACGTGAGTTTTGTGAGAAGGGAGCCTAACAAGTGTGAGAGGAGGAAGGGCAAGTGGGGTAAAAGTAGACCATGAAAAAATCGCCAGGGAGGCAGGGAGAGTCTAGTGCGTGTTGACAGTGCTGTCGTGTCTTGGCAGTGCCAGTTAGACTCTGGAGACGTCTTCAGCAGACATCGCCGCTTTTTGTCCAGAACCAAACCAATGTCCACAGGGAGGTGGTGGTAATTATGGTGGCCTCTTAGACTTATTTCGCCGTCAAGCAAAATATTAAAATTTTCACTTCATTTTCATTCCGTTTATTTATATAACAACAATTCAAGACAATAGTTGGCTTGACATGTTTTATTTATTTAGTAGGCTAGAGCCCTTACTTAGTCACTTAGTACTTAGTGACAGTGGGAAGGAAAAACTCTATTTTGACAGGAAGAACCAACAAGGACAAGGGTCAAGAAGGGCCAACCATCTGTCATGACTGGTTGGAGGTGAGGGGAAAGTGAAGAAAGTATAGGCAGACAGGGCAAAAGAGACATTATAGAGTTAAATAATTACTAATGCTGGTTTAAACCTCTAAACGCAATAGTGGTGTATAAACACATTAAGAACGAAAGGAGGTGAGTGAAGGAGAAATGCTCAGTCCAGTGGGAATGCCCCTCCCACCAGAAGCGTACCTGATCGTGAACCATCTCTTAGCTTTATCAAAAAGGAAAGTTTGAAGTCTGATCTTGTGAGTAGAGAGTGTTTGTCTTCCAAAACCAAACTGGAGGTAGGTTCCACAGCAGAAGGGCCTAATAGCTGAAGGCTCATGCTGTTCTTAGTTTTTCAGCATCACTTCGAGACAGGATGTTTCTAATTTTAGACTGCAGTAGGAGGCACAAGAAGGCAATCCTACATATTTGTTTAATGAATCCGTTGAAGGACATATCCTGGTCAGAACTGCAGATTCCTTAGCTAAGTAATGTTGTGCATTGCAGCGAGGAGTGCTCAGACCTCCGCATAGGAGAAACCAAATAGCCACCCCATAAATGCATGGCACAACATAGACGAGCCTCCTCGACAGGACAAGACTCTGCCGTACATCTGCATCTAAAGGATAAAAGTCACAGATTGTTTAAAAGAGGCACAAAAGAGGCCATGCAAATCCACTGTGGACAACCATTTTTGAACTGTCTACCATACACAGCGCAGTTTTGAACTGAAGAAGCTTCTTGGATGAGAGGTGTCTTTGAGAGACTTCAAGAAGTCCAGTCCAGTCGCTTTCTTTCTAAGCTCTTTAGACTACCATCATCTGGATGACTGAAAACCTACACAGACATATACACAGTGAAACTGTTTGGATGATTCAATTTAACCTAGCCTGCTAGCATTTGTGGTAATTGAGCATAGTGTTGGATTAGATAGGCCACCGAACTAATCCTTCAAATTTGGTACATGAGCAGGGAACAGTACGATTTAGTTCATGCCCTTCTGTTCATTATTTTAACAAATCTAATCTGGCATCTCTTATTTAAGTTCCCTTAGCCTGACTGCAGTTGGTGCTGATTCTGCAAGCAGCTTTGCAAGCCACCTCCAATTCCAGCTTTTCCTCTTCACATTGTGTCTGATTTAATCAATGTCATGTCTGTTCTGCTGTGGTAGCTGATCTGCTCCCCTCACATACCAGTAAGGCAGGGCTGGGAGTTCCCAGAATGGAGTATTTACTAAACAAATTACTGTAGATGAGAATAAATACCTACTTTTGACTAAAGTGGTCCAGACTGACAAAAAAAAAAGATTTTAGCAATATCTGCATTAACACAACAATAGCTAATGGCATTATTTTGTGGAGCTTGAGGTTTTGTTAGAAGAAAAAAAGACAGAGACAAGAGCATCTAAGTCTAAGTTAGTTAATCAGTCCTGGATTCATTGTGCACAGTTATTTGTGGACATAAATGAAACAGTGTTTATTGTCATGAAATTAAAATGATGGGTGTTATAAGAAATTGGTCATTTTAGCCCAATTTGGTAAGTGGTTGTACATATTCTGATTCTGATTTTGATATCATAAAGACATAAAATGTGATGTAGAAAAGACTCTTCAAGGTCTACAATATACTTGTATGCCAAGTTCGGCTGCCCATTTGATGTGCAGGACTAAAGAGAAGCAACTGTGTTCTAGAGTCTGATATCTTTATCCTAAAATCCTTCCCTGATTCTGTTACATTTTTCTTACTCATTACTGTTGTTAGGGGCAAAACAGCTAAAAAACCTTGGCTTTTCTTTCATCTTCTCTACACGGATCATCACCTGTAATAGATAAAACCCTTTAGTAGGACTGCGTTTTTAATCACTCTGCGAGCACTTGCTCAGAGCAGCCTTCTGTTTCTTGTTTTGCCCTAACGCTTATTTCTGTTTTGTTTTGTCAATCAGCTCCTTTTTCTGGTCCGTGAACCCGACTTCCTGCTTTTCCCACCATTGTGATTTACATTCCCTTCCTTATTGTGTGTCTCCAGTGTTTTTCCCTTGTCGTATTTGTTTCCCTGATATTGATTCCCCACCTGTATACTAATCCCTACTTGCCCACTAAAGACTTGCCCTGCCTTGTCCTGTTTTGCAGTCGTCTGGTTGTTAGACAACTACCAGAGTTAAGTAGCTAAAATAAGCTTTCATGAGTGAAACATGAAAAGCTGCTTCTCTGCACATGTTGATAGGATACAAAAGGTTATTTGATTAAAAATCTGATTAAAAATAGTAATATCATAAAACCTAGGTAAATACAGCACCCGAGTGCACTGACAGAAGCTGAAACTGAATATGAATGTCCTATAAAGTCAAAGGGACATGCAGTATCAAGGTTTCTGTTTCACTGAGAGATGCAGAGCACCATATGTGAGACAAACCTGCTTCAATGGCATATATAATTCATCAAAACACACAGGAAACTGCATAAAAATATTCTTATGCCACAGTAGCAAACTTCTTTCATTTATGCCAGGTGAACTTTGCCTGCGCCAAGGTCGTCTCCATAATATCATATCGCAAGATCAAAACCGCAACTTGTTTATTGGAAAATCTGCCCATCTGGCTAAGCATCATGGCTGGCAGCAAGATGAAAAGATGACTCACTGAAATAATGTTGGGGAATGAGGGAAAAGCAAACGATGTGAATCATGAGTATAGCCTGGCAGCACCCGATTGGCTCTATAATGGAAACCAGACTATACTCAGCCAGACGAGGCTGGGTGCCCAGCATTGCCACCTAGGGCAGTGGACCAGCAGAGAGGCACTAGCTGAATGAACATGCCTATTCAATTTGCCAACTGTGCAGCCAGCTAGGCAGAGCATGGAGGCAGAAACAGAGAGAGACAGAGAAAGATGAGAGTTTGAGAAAGACATCATGGTCATAGCTAGAAGGGTTTGGAAGAGCAAAGACTTTGGAAAAAAAGTGAGGATGGAAAGGAGGACAGGAAGTTAGTTTTAAAAGAAATAATGATGTATCTGCTTTGAACAATTTGGACAGCAGGACAGAAGCAGAGCTATGACCTTTCAATGGAGCGGCCTTTGTGGTGTTTCCTGTGCTATGCTTTTTAGTGATGAAACTTTGACAAGTTTAAGTACTATGCAGGAAGCTCAGCAGGCTTTAGTGTCGTAGCAACACCGCATGTGTAAAGATTTCAGACCCTTTCTGCAAGTTTTCTGCATTTTGGTTTTACACTAATCTTACACTAATCATGGAGTGGGGGGTGGGGTATCTATGCCCCGTCATTTTTTTTTCTTTCCAAGATGCTGTATTGGGGTCAGGCTTGAATTCTGGCTGTGGCACACTTGGACATTCACTAAGTTTTCCTGAAGCCCATCCTGAGCTTTCTTGGCTGTATGTTTCTGGTTGTTCTTTAGTTGGAAAAATGAAAACCTTTTCTCTAGTTTCAGCTCCTGGACAATCTGGCTTAACATTTTTTTTCTGCATCCATCTTTCCCCTCTGTCCTAACCACTCTCCCAGTCCTTGTCACAAAAAAAACATCCCCAGAGCATGATGCCCCCTCCCCTGGGTTTGACTGCTGTATTGCTTCCTTTCAGATATGACAAAAGAGATGCATGTAACAATATCTGGTGCTATGAAACTCTAGTAGATAGGAGGCAAGTGGAAGCAGGGCGTACCAAAAGAAGAAAACTGCAGTTCAAAAAGAGAGTTATTCCCCATACTGTCAAAATACCTATAAGGAAAAAAACCATTGCCAGCCTAGCACCAAAAATGATTGATATCTAATTTTGCTCGGCTATTCTTACGGGACACAGTTTGGAATCACATTCTTGCTTCAACTGTATTTAGGTAAATAGCTGAGAGCATTTACACTTTTAACGACAGATAGGTGCCAATAGCAATCTGGGTTAGCAGAAAAAAGCCTTTTCTTTCTCTCAAAAGAACATGGTAGCATTGGTAGTATTCCAGTGTCTAATGTAAGGCCACCTATCTGAGTACTAAAGTTTCAGTTATTGCTGCGAAAGGTGGTTCTTGGAGTTACTGAATGATTAAGGTAAAGTTTTTCACAGGACTACATAGAAAGTCCTGAAATTAGCTTTAATAGCTAGCTGTCTGCTAGATGTTCCCTTAGCTAACTCAAGTCACTGAGCTGGATTTCATGAACCAGTTGGTGACCTCATGGTATATGCACCCACTTTTTACAGATAGCTACACTGAAAACTGTGTTCATTGCAGATTTTTTTTTAAAAATCTGTCATATTATTATTACATGGTAATTAAAGTACCACTGTTTAAAAAAATCCCCACTTTCTGTTAAATTCATGGAAGCTCTGAGTTTTGAGTTTGTCTCAAATCCACTTAATTTTTGATGTCCTTCCTTGCTCGTTTTAGTCTCCTGAATTCTTGAAACTTGTACTAATTAAAGCAGGACCTCCTGATTGCTGCTTCTCAAACTGTGATCTTCCTCAGAAACAATCCCATGAAACAGTTGTCAGAGAAGTCCCTGCTTACATTTGCATTACCACAAGCGTAAATGCAGCTTTGGCAAGAAAATAAAGGTGACTCATTGCCAACTGTGATAGATGTCATGCCAACTTCCAGCATCTACGAGATAGTTTTCACATTTTACTATCATGAATGAAACAAATGACTCCCTGCAAGGTAGAAAACAAATCAGTGAACTTGTGTTCGAAGATGCCTGGCAGCAACATAAAGTACATGATTTGTAGTTAATGGGCTAAAACAGACCTTTCATGCATCCCACTGTGGAAAAACAACAACACGGTTAGCATATTGAACTGTTTCAGCATGTTGCAAAGGTTAAAGGAGCATCAGTTTATTATCTTTAATTTTATTGACAGTTATTTATCATGCTTTGCCATGTCTAACTTTAAAAAAAAAAAGAAATTTAAATTTTATATATTGGAGCAGTTCAATGTCCACATTTTTGCAGACATAAGCTAAGAAAGTTGAGTTTGACAAGGGAAAGCTGGAGAAGGAGTTTTAACATCCCCTGTCTAGAGGAGGAATACTTGGTTCTGAAGCTAGAGAGGAGCTTATATGTGTAGAGCAGACAGAGTTTGGAAAGTCACGAGAGAATGTTGTAAAAATCAAGACGATGGGATACGAGAAGACAGAACCTGCGAGAAGCTGAGTGCCCCAGTTCATTTTTAAAAAACGAGATGAAACTCCATTCAAGTCAGCAACTTTCATATAAACATGCAAGGAAGATACCGCTGCTATAACTTTTCCTGTCTGTGCCCTGCAGCAAGATGTTAATTCTACAAGGATAATAACAGAGTGGAAAAAAGAAGAAATACATAATACATACATAATTGGAAAGAAGAGAGTTTTAGAATAGAAGGGAAAATCATAATTTGCAAAACATTTGTTTGTGTGAGGACTGACCACAGGTGGATTATTGGGGCTTAAGGTTGAACGGCCAATTTGGAAAGAAAACAAACGTAGAGCACCACTGAATATCTGATGTGGCGATTCTGCTCGAAACAGCCAGAGGAATGATATATGACCATTTATCACCGTGAGACCATGAGAAAAGTAGTGCATTCTCCTAAAACATTCCCAAATTCCCAAATTAAACCAGCTACAAGTCCAGAACTATATATCATGTAACAGGACAGAACCCCTGAAGGGTCACAAAGGTAAAACATTGATACCTTAGCTTGCAAAAACGTTTGCATTTCTTCTAGCCCTTACAAGAAAGCTCAGCTGTATGATACAGTAGGCTATTATGTACAGTAGATTGCCTCTTGTTGTACAGTACAGCTGGAGTAACTGCACTCTCAGCTCTAGCAGCACCGGCACAAGTTTGCACCATTGCATTTAGAAACAAAACCAAAGAAAGTCACTGACCAGCTCTCAGACTATAGGTTAGATTACGACTGCAGCCTTGGAAAATATGACCAGTTAGACAAAAAAACAAATCAAGTACCTGCCATGATTCAGCAGTTACATTATTGTGGAGGAATTTTGGCTCGCTCTTCTTTATAACGTTGCTTCAGTTCATTAATGTTTGAGAACATTTTCTTATGGGGCCATTGCAACACCTTGATTCGTTTCTCTTGTTGCAGATGCATATCCCAGTTCAGCCCAAACTTTATCTGTCAGCCTCACGTTTGACTACAGTCATGGTGCCCAGGTCCCATTGCTACAAATCATTCCTAAATCATGATTCCGCCTCACTGTGTTTCATGGTGAGTATGAGCCAAACGTGTCACTGTGACCAAACATCTCCACTTTGGTCATGTTTTAAACATGCTACCTGAGCCCTGAAGAGTCTGAGATGTAGTTTTTGCAGTTTTTGTGATCAGTGCATGGGTGAATTTGCAATAGGAACTACACTCCTGGGGCACGCACACACGAAACGAATGACAGACTTGCTACTGGCCCAAACTTCTGCTTTTATGCAGGTGGTCGCTCTTACTGATAATCAATCAATTTGATTATCAGCACCTGGCTGCTACTTACCGTCTTAATTCCTATGGAAGCAGCAAAGGTACACTTTCTTTTTCACATTACTGTAGCTGTCATAGTGATCTATCGCTGGGGCTTATCACAGCAAAAGAGATAAAAAGGAAAATAAAAAGCTATTTATGCATCATTTCTAGCACTATACTCAGAGGTTAAAGTGGATTGGAACAAGGGCTGCTGTCCTTCTACAGAAGAGGAGCCGGCATAAAGAGAGTAGTAATGTTTTGTGGCAGTTTATTTCAAATGCAATCTTCTAACAGCTCAACAAATATCAGCAAACACACAAACTGCGTCTGTTCAGCGTGACACACAATGTGCCTGCTAGCTAAAGGTACGGCTGCTTTATTTCCCAGGGAGAAAAAAGAGAGTGTGATAACTTCACTCAGAGATGGAAAAAGATGTGAGAAAGAAAGATTATTCTTTTTTAAAGGCAAGCGCTGCCCAGTGACATTTGATAAACTGGAAATTTAAAGCTTACACGTAATGTCCTCATTCGTTCTATTTTTTGAAAATAAATCTGATATTGGATGTGCACATGATGGGAAACATCCTGCAAAACAAACTGAGGTAACACAATAACTTTGGTTTATTCAAAGGTGCATAAAAATAGTTTGCAGTTTAGTGCAGGCTACAGTGTTTAGTTTGCAGTGCTGTGGGGAATTCATAATAATAGACTATGTTGGACTGGCGCAGAGAGGCTGTGGTGTTCAGCGTCAGTGTTACATCAAGCGTAGTAAACATCAGTTTGAATTTAAGCTGATGTTGGTGGTTAGATTCACTCACTTTGCACCTTTGCACTGTCTAGATGTTGGAAATCAGCCATGATAGAGCTCGTGTAACCTGTAATCTGTCCATATTTTGATGAATTGAGCATGTAAATCCACAATGAGCAATAACCCTCAGAGCAGCAGCACCAACACATGTCAGCTGATCACAGCCTGTACACAAAGAATATCTACTTTCACTCAAAAATATGAATTAATGTGACATTTTTCTATTTTATTTGTTTCCTCCCATATTGCACTACAAGACCCATCTGCCACATTAAACCCTGACTGTATTCAGTTTTCTGTTCAGGTGTGGAGGTAAAGTGACTTTACTTTTTCACTTTTATTTAGAAACTATATTTTGTGTTTACTTGTGTCATCTGTGTCTAATGTTTAAGTGCATTTGATCATCTGAAACATTTAAGTGTGACAAACACTTAAATGGAAATCAGTTTGTCACACCTCTGAATGCAAAACATAGTTTTTTTGGCCTTGTTGTAAATTTCTCAGCTGTAACTGTTACTGACTCTGAAGCGGAAATCAAGCAAAACAGTGCTTGACAGCAACCTTCTAAAAAAGGTTGCATAGCTGACACAGACTGGTCCCAGTGCAGCAATTTCCAAGTTAAAAGGTGGTAAAAGTTGCACAACCTAAATGCGTGAAGACACTTTTGCGCGGCGTATAACTGTATACCTTAAGCCGTGGAAGCAGTGTGTAAGATTAAAAAAAAAAGTGTGTGTGACAGGCAGTAAAGGGGAGAGGAAGTGGCATAAAAACAACTGTTAACAAGTGAAGAGTGAAAAAACAAATAAAAGCAACTGAAAGTGCAAAGTTTAAAAGGAAATAATGAGTTTAATGAAGAACTATCAGACCTGCTTTTCAAACTATCGCATGGATGTATCATTGAAGTCCAACCTCAGAGGTGAGTGTAAAGTTCAGATGTTTAACTGTTTTCATATTTGTCTCAGAGTTGAATGTGTCCACTGGTTTCCAACTCTGCTGTAGATTAAAAAAAATATCTGCACTTCTTGATCCACGCAATTTGAGCTGGGATCATGATACAGCTTTTCTAATGGCTCGAGCTGACAACGTGCCCTTAAATCGCATCAACCCCTGAATGCCTCAGATATGTCACAAAAAGGCTACGGGGGCAGGGTGACATGTCTCAAGGTTGCGGATTACACGAAGAAAGCAGCCCGATCTACATTATTACTAATTTATTTCACATTAGATATCCCTCAGCCCATTTCAGAGCTTGTTGGAAGCCAGAAGGAGTTGAGCTGTGAATCCAAAAGTAACTCAAAGTTTTAATAATTCAGTTCTCACAGATCCTGTGACAGGAAAGAACCTCTTCACTCGAATGCTCGTCATCTCTTAAATAAACAAAACAGTCAAAATAAACGTACCTTATTAAAGAGCTGTCCTTATTTGATAAGCTGTTGTTTTTGCTTCATGTTCTTTACTGGCTCTGAGTTATTGTATTTGCACAGTGGTTGCAGCTTTAGACATTCATGATGTCTTAATAGACAAAGTGATAGATAATGTGCACTGGAAACAAGTAGCTGCAAGGGTTTTAGGAATCACTCAGACTCTAAAGATGCATCAGGAGAAATGCTGTTCCCTGTCATTCGTAGGTGGAATTGCCTATATACTACAGTTGTGTACATTGCCTGTAAATGCTCTCAGTGTGTTATAGCCTTAGGAGAAATTATATTACTTGTCAGTTTTTGCAGGTGTTTCACATTTTGCAGCATCATGCCTTAACACGCCTCAAGAAACACATCAATTCAGAAACGTGTTTGGATATTTTCGTGCCTCAGCGGTAACAAAATCACTTGCACAGTGTTCAGTAAACCTGACGGCAGCCAATCAAATTGCTTGAGAAAGACATCACTTGTTCATGGTTGGAGGAGAATAGAACTTCTTTATCTTGCGCTAATAAAACCTGAAACTTCTTTAACCCTGTCATATTACTGTTTATGACCTTTTAACTAACCAAATATGCCCCAAATAAAGAGTTTTATTGAGTTATATTTGGTTGTAGTGTCATGCATACAGTGCACTTCATTCTGATGTGTTCAGTATTTTACCATAAATATGGAACATCAGCTGTTAAACAGTCATAATTGTGATGATTTTGTGCTTTTGGGTGTCTGAGAATAAGTTGAGAAAATACTTTAAAACTAAAACCACAGTCTGAATATTTGCAGTAAAATGAGAACTCATTTTAAAAGGTGAATAAATACATCAATCAATCATTAATTCATCAATCTTACACTGGCTTTCCTGAGCCGGCTGAGAGATGCAGTCACGGTAAAGACAAAGTACACTCTCTCAGTACTATAATAAAAACAAATAACTAGTCTTTATCAGGTCTTAAAATACTGGCTCACACTTCTTTACAACTTTGCTTCAGTTCATTTTTGGTTTGTGGGCATTTATTTAAGCACAGCTCCCACCACAGCATTTCAATCAGGCTGAGGTTTGGACTTTGACTCAAAAACTGGAATACTTTGATTCTATTGTAGATTTGCTTGTTTGCTCTCTTTTTCTCATTGCACTGTCCTGTCACGTGAACAGAGGCTTGTAGACTCCCTCTTAAGTTTTTTGCAGTTTCTCTGAGCATTTCACTGTCTGACCTTGAGGTTAATTTGCTGGGACATCCATTCCTGAGAAGGTTGGCAACTGTCTTGAACATTTTCCACTTACGAACAATCTTTCTCGCTGTAGAATGATAGATTTCAAATTGTTTGGAAATGGACTTATAACCTTTCCCAAATTGATGGGCAGCAACAATTCCTCCTTGGCATTGTGTTAACACACACCTAAATGCTTCAGACCAGCAAACTGCCCAAATGTCTGCTTTGATAAAGGTGGCCACACTTGGTGATGATCATTTAATAATGAGCACCTGGCTGCTACTTACCCTCTTAATTCCCTTGCTTAGTTTTCCACACACTGCTTCTGCATTTTTGGCTTAGTTTTGTTAAATAAATAATGACACGGTGTAATATGCCATGTGGTGCTGTTCATCAGAGGTTATATTTAACCCTTTAAGACCTACCATAGAACCAAGTCTGCCAGAGCTTATAGTATATTTTTACATGCTGTGGAGCCATTTTTTGGAG
>NW_024582395.1:2550477-2588433 GCF_018398535.1 Haplochromis burtoni
TGCTTTTTAATGCAGTTTTTGCAAAGCTATATGTGGAAGAAAACTGTGACCTAGGACAAGCTGATGGCATAAGATGTAAGTACAACTCCTCTGGTTTCATATGCAAAAAAAATTATTGCGCTAGCTTACGTGGTTGCAGAGCTACCGGGATTTAAAAATAGTTACGCAAAATGGAGCGTGTCCACTCCGACCGGCTTTAAAGGGTTAACTAATTTTAAAACCTGACAAGGACCAGATTATTTTTATTATGTTTTGATAAGTGGGTGTACTTTCCTTTTACCTTGAATATATAATCACTCAGTTTCTAGGCTTGCCCCAGGGCCTCCTGCCAGCTGCATATGCAGGAAACCCTTCAAGGGGAGCTGGATGCCACCATAGCTGTCTCCTATCAGCGTGAAGGAACATTAGCTCTATTCTGACCTCTCTGCTGACGTCTGTGCTCCTCACCTTAGCTTCGAGTCTGAACCCAGCCACAATCTCACTCTCTCCTATTAAGTTGAGGATTGGAAGTTGGGTTGGAAATACTTCAGCGTCCCACTCAGCGGTCTCTTCACCACAACGGTCTGCTTTACACACGCTCCATCAATCCACACATCCATATCTCACACGCTACCTTCCCATTATAGAAGACGATCAGGATCTGGAGCTACTTAAACTCCTTCTCTTGAGGCAACAGCTCTTTCCAAATCAACAGGGACAAATCAGCCATTTTCATCAGAGAACTGTGGCCTCAGATTCAGAGTTACAGGCACTAATTCCAGTCACTTCATACTCAGCTGAAAAGTGCTCCAGTCCATCTTAAAGGTCACATTTTGATAAAACCAACCAAAAAACAAGAACCTGAGTTTGCACTCTCTAAAATAAATATATATTCCTTGAGATTCTGTCTATGGTAATCACAAGAATGATGGCAGACAGGGGGCAACCCTCTCAGAGTCCAACACCCACTGAAAATATATTTGACTACCTGCCAAGGACACAGAATGGCAAAAACAGTTCTGGAAATGTGGGAGGTATAGAGGTAGGTCAAGCTGGTCCTTTTATAACTCCACTTTCTACTGGAAAGAACATTTTAAACGTTTTAACAACCAAGCACACATAAGAGACAATGACATGCAAAAACAAACTGCTCTTGACACGACACAGATTTATTATGACTACCTCTCTCCCCGCCATTGTTCACTTTCTATTAGCTGCTCATGGCGTGCGTGTCCATTGTGAAGGGTTGCTCGTCATAAAAGACTGGTGCTATCTGTGCAACTTAATACTACTGTTGTGACTCTCAGCCGTTGTTCATCTCTTACAAAAGACACTCATGATCTTGTCTCCTTTGTTGTTGGAAAGTAGCAGTTGTCAAGCAGGCCCGAGACAAGCGTAGCTGTAGAGACGGGGATTAGACATGTGAACTTACTGTACACACACACAAGCTCATTGTCCACTGTTTAGACATAACGCCTTTATAAAATATAATAATTATACAGACAAATGCAAACATCTATGCTGAACCAAAAAAGTTACATCTATTTTACTTCATGTACAAATTGAGCTAGACAACATGTTTTTGGCATAATTGGACAAATAATCCATAAGAACCTTTCCTATGAATTAATTTTTTCTGTTAACTGGACTCTTGTACTTCCTCTTGGTCCTCTTTTTAGATTTCAGAAGATCTTGCCTGTGATAGAAGACTCTGACCAATCACAAGGCTAGATCAAGTGAACAGTGAAAAAGTCTGCATATGAAAAAAGATGCAGTTAAGCAAATAAATTTTATCTGGTTACTAGAGCTTCAAATACAAGGTGAACCAAAAAGTTTGCACTGATTTCCTTTTAGAGCTTATAAAGTGTGTGCATATGCTAATCTGATGGGAAGGGCTACAAAAACAGAGGGGAGAGACGCATGACAGCCTATTCTGAATTTCTGCCTGTAGATTTCCTAGTTAAAAGTCAGTTAAAAAAGTAAAAGCTACCAAAGGTAATTGGATGAGTTATTGAATGCAGAGCACCTAATCTTGAATGCAGTGCATGTATAAGCTAGTTTCTAATGTAACAGTTATTCTGTACCTACAAGTCTTTGTTATTTCTGGCTCTGCATTTCTTTATTTCTACTTTTTGGTTTGCAAGACCTTACTCCATTTACATCTTTAGATATTAGCTTTTGGTCACAGCAGCTTTAAATCAGTACCCTTCAATGAAATTGCCTCAGTTTGCCCAGATCAAGTACATTCATGTGGCACTTTCACATTCCAATGTCAAAAGTTTCAACTTTTCACATGTAAATGTGCAGTGAGGACTGCTCGCCAACTGCTGAGTCTGAAATTGAGAAAGCATCCAATTTTATACAGACGTGTTCTACTGACTAGGAAGCACCATGAGTAGAGTTTTCTCATTTGTAACAATTTGCCTCAAACTAAACTGGCGACATCCAATGACGAACCCTGCACAACCTGCAAGCCACCATTTCAATGAGCTTGGAATGAATTTCACAGGGAGATTTTTTTTTGCAATGACCAGGCACTTTAAAGAGTAAGGGTAGGTTGTGTTACTGCTTCTTTTTGTATTTGCTCAGTCTGGGTTTTTCTTGGTGTAACAGCTTGCGTAAACATTGTTGCAACTTACTTTTAAAAAGCTTCCCTATCTGCAACACATAAACCTGTTTTTTTCTACTTTACGTAGAAGGCATGACTGAGTAAAAACGAAGAGGAAAATTGAGTCAGTGTTGTGGGTAGTGGCGCACTACTGGGTTCAATTGTTTGTTGGCTTTTCTGTATCCTAGAAGGGAACTATCAGTGTCTGTCATCTGTGGCTCAGCGCTGTCAGCCCTACAGGACCACAGCCACATATGGAGGTAAGCCCATTTGAGACTTATTAAAGCTAGACAAGTACAGCATCCCCCGACTAGCTGCTTCGTAAAAAAAGTGTGTTCCTCTCTGCGTGGTGTCCAGCCTGACTTAGTTTGCCTCATAACACACACCAGAGCAAGTAAACTGCTTTGACAAGTACACGCAGAGACCCAACTCACCAGACATTAATACACAAGCATAGACACATACTCCTCCTATTCCTCTCATTGGGACTGTGTGTGCTGTATCTTGCTGGATCTCAGTGTGAGTCTCAGTGTGTGAGTGTCTTTTTTCCTCATCTTTTTTTTTTTTTCTTTCCAGGCATCCATCTCTGCATCTCGGCCTTGCCATCTGTTCTCCATGCTGTGGAACATGGCGCTCCCTCTGGCTGCAGGCGTTTTCACATGGTGGCAAAAATTGTCAATTGTGGAGTTTTTAAAAAAAGGGGAAAAAAGCTGAGGACAGAAATTGTTTAGGATGTGGTCTAAAATGCCGCAATTCAGACGTGTGTAAGGAGTGTGTGTAAACATGTCTAGTTTTGATCTTGTTTGAAAGGTGTGGATTATTTATATATACGTCTTTGCATATTACTTTGGAAGAAATAGCAGTTTTATCTTTCTTTTTTTGCACTATATTTAAATAGTTTAACAGTTGCTACACTAATTGGCAATTACTGGACCTACTGCAAGCAGGGTTCCCATAGTAAAGTTTTTCCATTTTAAAAGCTGGAAGTGGCAGTAATTTTGTTTGGTTGAGTGTGTATTTTTGTTTTTATCATCTGTCTACCTGCTGATTATCCTATTAACAGAGCTTGCCACCTGCTAAAGTTGGACATAATCAGCAGTAGAACCACATGAAAAGTTGCCTTCTGACTGAAGGAGAACTTTTTGAAATGCAAATATAGTTTGAGATTTTTTTTTTAAACATTTCCAAAGCAAAGACAGGCATGAGAAGTTTCTCCTAACGTCATATTTACGACTCAATTTCTCCACCACTAATCTGGCTTTAGAGCAGCAGCTTGGGGTTAAGAAAAGCAGCTTTCTCCCCAACATCTTTCTGCCAGGAGGAACCAGAGGGGTTCCTCAGCCAGGTGGCATTTATTATCACTCTAGTGTGTTTTGCACACGACTCATGAGATGTCTCAAATGACATATCCAAGAAGCATCCTGATCCGAACCCCAAGCCATCTTAACTGGATCCTTTGAGCTCCTCACCCTCTGGCAAAGGAAAATTCCAGGCATCCAGCAAAGAAAGCTGATGTTTTTCATTTTGAGTGTTTCTACTGATCTAAAGCCACAGCTTACTAACACCAACACAGCAATACACCACGAATCGCCGGCTGATGTTATCCTGACTCATTAACAAGACTTCTGATGTATTTGCAATAACAACCTGCTCCAAAAACAATCCCAAATAATTTGTCTTCAGAGAGCCACAGACAGAGAAACTAAGTCACAGATGGCTGGAAAGCAGCCTTACTAAATAAATGTTGGAGATCAATGTCTGAGGGCAACACATCAATATCACCAGCAAGAAGCATGAATGCTTTCTTGAAGTTAAAATGCCATCTCTAAGTAAGCAAAAGAAGAATCATGACAAGGTACAATCTGTTTCTTGTATGCTCATAAATTGAACTTGTAATTAAGGCCTCAGTCACACAAGGCAAGGGGCTGGTTGTCCTGGCAACCTCTGGTTGCTAAGGAAAAATGTATATTCCCCAACTGGTTGGTGAGTGGTCGCTGTCAGCCCCCGAATGAAATTGGTCACAAAGAGGCCACAGCACCCAAAGCTTCCTTGTCATGGCTTTGGTCGTTAACAGACTGGTGCAGCTGCCCATAGCTTGTATAGAAGATGTCACGATGTTTGCAAATACTTGCCAACTACTAGCTGGGCAGAAGGCAATGCTAAACAGTGTGTTGCAGATTTCAGTTTTGTGACTGCTCGGTTAGTAGTAAGTGTTTGTGGGCGAGTTGGTGCCTTCCATGGAAGTTTGGGCGACTATGGCAATCTGCTGGTGATTAAAGTTATTACAAGGTCTCCTTTGCCACCAAATCCACCTTGTGACTGCCCGGAATCATTTTCCAATTATTTGAAGAATATACAGGCCACCCTCCCAGCCAGTGATTGGGGTCTCTGAATAGTCTCCAGGCCTGCATCACTGAGGCTTTTACAATCAATCTCACCCTAACTTCAATCTCTAGCAACCACTTGCCAGTCTGTCAGGGAGTACACATTTTTCCCTAACGGTGGTTGCTAGATGTTGACCTACTGTTCCCTCTCTGGTGCCTAACGGACTTAAAATTTCAAAAGCCATGTGACAAACACTACATAGGTAAACAAGTTTGAACATATACACAAATAGGAACTAACACCATATACACGCCACTGACTCTACACTTTACAAATGAAATTCTTCATTTTGCCAGACAAAAAACCCCCCAGTCTAACAGATCAAATCACCAGAGAATGCAGAGAAGAGCTATTGGATAGATCTAATAAAGTAAATGGGTTCACTAAAGCTCCAGGGGAAAACAACACCTGGGAATTAGGGAACTTCTCAAGCTTTGGTTCAGTGTGGATGTGAGGAAATTATGCACATATACGCATACACAAAAGGGCAGATGCACAAACAAGGACACAGTCATACACCCATGTTCTCACAGACACACAATTGTGCACACAGTCTCATACACACAATCACGCTGGAGGTCTGCTGTGCCTCCCAGAACTCCCATCTGTTGAACCAGCAGTCCAGGTTGGTCTTAATGAGAAATAATGAGCCTTCACTAAATAACAACAGCTTGGATGGATTTCACCTCCACTTCAGATTTTATTAGAATGGCATGGAGAGTAGTTCATTCTTCAAGCTACACAATGTATTTGTTGTAGTTCAAAAGACATTTTGACATTTAATTTCCTTTTTTTTTTTTTTCTGAGAGTACAAAGGAAACTTGAAGCTAAATGACTGTTGGCACATTTTCATCATCTACATCTTGTTATAAGGAATGTATAAGGAAAGCAAGCATTAATTTACTAGAGGGTGGAGAAAACATTATTAAACAAACTTGTTCAAGTACAACTCATACTGATGAATTTGGGGTAATTTCCCGCTATAAAATCCAGGCTCTGAGTAATGAGTGCAAAAAGGAGTTCAAAAGGGAACTCATTTCTTCAAACTTGACATATTTCTCAAATAAATCAGAGCACAAAATTTAATTGCTAGGCCTCTAACAGCTGCATGGCTGTCAGCAAAAACACCATTAACATATAGTTCGTGTGCTTGAGTGTGTCTGTGTGTGTGTGTGTGTGGCTGTACAAAGTCCAAAAGGCATCATGTCAGGGAATCCAGCTGTCCTTGGACGATTTCGAGCTGAAAGAAAGAGGGGAAATGATGAGTTTTTGGAGCGAATGTGTGCACAAAAGAATGACACAAAGAAGGAGAGGAAGTCTGAAAGAGATATTTAAAAAGATCGAAGTATGAAGGAGTGCAAAATGCAACATGGATACTTGGCACAAAAACACGAAGATGATGTGGCATGAAAGTGGCACGGACACACACACGAAACAACAAAACAAACCTTGTTGTACAAATCAAGCAGTTGCTGGTGGTTAAACTCAACGAAGACATTTTCCTGAACCTGGAGAGACAGAGAGAGAAACGAGGTTAGAGACAAGCAGAGAGGCATGACATTTATGGGAGGAAACAATCGAAAAAGCAAGAAAAGTTCAGAAATATACAAAAGCAGCAGCGATGAGGAGAAGCAGCGGCGATGAAAGCACATAGGTAAGAGGCATGACGCAGATTTCTCGAGCTGGCTTCTTGCGCTTTCTATAAAAGCCTTCATTAATTATTACTGGTCTCTGACCAGTATGCACCATCTTTTAAGTCTTATCCATCAGTTGTTTAAAAATACACAGAAGAAAAAAAGCTGTCCACCATCTTGCACAGGGAAAACCCATCACTGTCTCCATTCTGTTGGCTTACTTTTAAAACTTGTAGACTTCTGTCACCAACCGTAGTACAAAACTACACACGACTCAATAATACAGGACACTGCTTCTTCTACACTGTCAAGCATATAAACCATCATCCGCTTTCTATATTAGAATTAAATAAAGCAAATACTCTTTTTTCAGTTTATTCTTTAACAATGGTTTTTTTCCATTTCATAAAACAAAAAATATCAAGTAATATAGATTTGAAACACCATGAATGCAATCATGTGATAGTTTAATGAAATTAGTCCTGTTCAAGAAACATTTGCATATGCATGGTGTGACTTTTAGAGCTAAAAACATTTCGATTCATTTGTCTACATTTTTGCTTTTACCAGCAGACAGGTGTAGTGTAATGTCACAAACAGCGGGTCACCCAGGGGAAGCTCATACAGCACACTGACGTGAGGTTAGCACACTGCAGACATTCAAGAAAGAAATGTGTGATTTGAGTAATGGGGAGCCTGTGCCACAGTAGATCTTTATGTCTAACAATGCCTCTGGCTCCTGTTATAGACTCAGGAGTGAAGTCATGTTAATGATGGATCACGAAAGTTAGAGGAGCTTTTGTTTTTTTATACATTAAATGATGCATTTTTCATCTGTGAAGCTGGAATATGAAACTAAGATACATGAACAGTCCAAGTTTGCCTTTAGTTTCATAAAGTTTATTACTTTATGTGCTAATTCTTAGGTTAACACTGGAGCCTTTTTTCTCTGCAGACTCTGTAGAAAACTATACAGAACCAAGGGCAACCATCACTGAACTACCATCATCATCATCGTCATCATTATCCCATCAGAAACTCAGACTCAACGATAATCCACCTATGTGAGCGGGCGTAATGGGGAGACACTTTATCAACACCCATCACAGAGGAAATGAGAACAGCAGTTTTGTAGCCAACTAAAGTGCATTTATTGATGTTACCCTAAATGTACCAAACTCTGATCCAAGAAGGATAGCAGACAGGAGGGAAAAGACAGAATGAACGAGATAGACATGAAGGGAAAAAAAGGAATTAAATAAGTTCATGCTGAAAGGCAGTAAAACTAAATGTGGGTTTTCTGATTGTACACTCCCATCTAAAGCTCCACTCCCAGCAGTTCGGTGCTTGGAGACTAAACGGAGCTTGGGGGCTTGAAGCTAACTGGCTGGCTGGCTGGTTGGGTGGGTGGAGGGAGGCCATGTGTCATGGTAAATTAATGACAGAGATATTAATTAGAAGCTACATTAAAAGTCCATAAAAGAGAGAACAGAGGGCTGTTATCTCTTGTCAAAGCTCCCACTCGACAGCAGCTTCACAACACAAGGAAAATGTAGGACAGCCTTGAATTCAGCTACAGCTGAGGGAGCGCTGCAAGGACAGCCCAGCAGGTACTGAAACAACTAAATAAAGTGTTGTTACTGAGCGAGATAAAATGAAAAGAAGATGCACATCAAAGAAGATCTACGAGGTGATAAATCATTTCTCAGAGGAAAGACAGTTGCCGTTAGGAAATGATTTGATTTGAAGGAAAAAATTGTGCATGCAGTGAAATTAGTTGAATGATGAACACGTTTTGCTTCCAGTAGCATTAATCAGCCTCAATTCACGCAACTCCCTCCCATTGATCTCCACTGTGGCAAACACTATTATAATGAGCAGACTCCTGTGCTGCATAATAACTTATCTCGGTTAACAGTCTTTAAGTGTGCTCGGGTCACAGCAGCACCAGGAGACTTGGTGGAAAAGCAGAAATAAACACTTGTCAGCTGGCTGAGCTGCCTATTGTTTTCTGACAGAGGTAAGACAAGGGACAGCCAAAATGACGGTTGTATGTGTGTGACTGTGATCAAAACTAACCTATGAGAAAAAGCGTACAACAAACCGCAGTAACGCTTGGTGTCTTCATGTGAGACTGACACTGTGTTCTGATAAGATTTTCAAAAGACTGCTGTGTGTGTGTGTGTGTGTTTTATCTTGGAAAACGCATTCCTAAATGTGTATGTGTATGTGAGTGTGTGTTTGGCCCATCAAATTGTTCCTCAGGGTTGAGATTTTGCCAGGCAGTAACCCAACAAGGCTCTGACAGATCTGGGCTAACACTAATGGGGATAGGATGCATCATCCTTGTCATCACAGCCCTGTACAGCCCTAAAGTAGGCGCACGCACGCACACAGATATACATAAACGTTTCATCTGTCGTAGTGCTAAAAAACAGAAAACAGGATAAACCCATTAACATAATCACAGATTCACTTGCATCTGGTGTTCCATATGCACTACATGTTAAACCGTATATAGGCTAGACACTGAGGGAAACCCAAAGCACGAGGGAGAATGAACAAGCAAAGGCGTAAATTAGCAAATAAAGGACCTATAAAGTCATAAAATAAATCAACAAAACTCCTTGAAATATATCCTTGAAATGTAGGACAAACTTTTCTTCTCTCAGTGCTAAAAGCTCTCAACAATGTCACTTGTACAATTCTCAAGATGAGTCAACAAAGTCACAGAGGATAAAGACTCTTTGGGGATTACAGCATAACTCACCATGAGGATACCCTGTTAATTCTTTAGTCTCTGGACACTTGAAGCAAAATTACAACATGCACATGATTTCCACAGCTCTGGCCTTCAGTGCTATCAGTAATAACAATGTTATGTCAGTTTCTCCAATCTGGACGTGTTGTTCGATAGCAGAGAAACAAAGACAGTGAGATATTAAATGGATGCACATTATAGGAAATGTTATTTAGAAGGGAAAAAAAGGTACCATTAACGAGGAAACTGACTGTAATGTCAATGTAACATCATTATGTAATAAATGGTTACTGATATTCTGGCTGTGTTCACTTGAAGTTTTACTTTTAAATCGTGGTAGACAACCTGTCTAATTGGCAGCTTTAAAAACTGGACCCCAAACATCCACCAGATTCACCAAATTTTTTATTGCACAAAAATTGGGTTAAAATTCTGTTGTGATTATTATTATTTTCGTTATTTCATTTTTTATATATGCCTTTTATCCCCAGGACTGCCTTAATTCTTACAGGTACTGGAAACATTCCTCAGAGATTTTAGTCCATATGGACATGATAGCATCACACAGTTGCTGCAGATTTGTCAGCTTCACATCTATGATGCAAATCTCTCATTCCATCACATCTCACAGGCGCTCTTCTGACATCTGATGACTATGGGGGCTATTTGAATACAGCGAACTCACTGTCGTGTACACGAAACCAGTTTAAAATGATTTTGAAGCTTTGTGACATGACACGTTATCCTGCTGGCAGCAGCCATCAGAAAATGGGTACACTGTGGTCATGAAGGGACATGATCAGAAACAGCAGTCAGGTAGGCTGTGGTGTTTAAATGATGCTCGGTTGGTACTAAAGGGCCCAAAGTGTGCCGAGGAAATATCCCCTACATCATTACACTAAGACCTGACCAAACTGCAGGTACAGAGCAGGATGGATGCATGCTTTGGTTGTTGCTGTTTTTGGCAGATTCTGACCCTACCCCAGCAGAAATAAAGGCTCATAAGACCACACACTGTTTTTCCAACCTTCTACTGGTCAGTTTTGGCGAGCCTAGGTGAACTGTATAACAATTTCCATTTCTTAGCTGACAACAATGGCACCCTTGAAGCAAACGAGCTCTAGTTGCTGCTATAGCCCATTTGCTTCAAGGTTCAACTGTTGTATTCAGAGATGCTCTTTCCCCTACTTTGTTTTGCAACAAGTGGTTATCTGAGTTATATCAGCTCGAAGAAGTATAGCCATTTTTCTCTGTTCCTCTTCGGCAATACAACCCTTTCTCTGAGAGATCTGCCACTCACTGAAAATTTTCTCTTTTACCGTTTTCCCCTTCTGATGCTGGATTAGATATAAGCTATTTGTATTAAGGATAAACTGTGGCTGTTGCTCAGGAGGCAGAGCAGGTCATCTACTAATCGGAAGGTTGGTGCTTCGTTCCCTGGCTGCTCCAGTCTGCATGCTAAATATCCTTGGGCATGATACTGTGAATGTGTGCAAATGTTAGACAGAAAGCACTTAAGCACAAAAAGGGCTTATATGAATGCATGAATGGGGTATGTTGTATAAAGAGCTTTGAGTCCTCGAGTAGAAATATATAAGAACCAGTTGCACAAGTGTACCTAATGAAGTGGCTGGTGAGTGTATATAGTTTTCAGAGATGGATTTCTATGAACTTGCCACATACATTTGTTGCACCCAGGTGAGGAAACCTAGTAGCTCCAGTCATCCCCTGACTTTGTATCCAGAGCTGCAAACACCAAATCTTTAAATCTTTCACAAATACACTGAAATATTTCAAAATTAGATGTTGGAATTCATCTCTTTTTCCACCAGCATGACATTTGTGATTCATAGTGTAGGTCTGGATGAACCTTAGATAAACTTCTTAGGGTGACCCGACTTTACTGGTCCATTGACTTTCCATCGAGTGTCACAATCAGGTCAAATAAATATCGGCATATTTGTATGACAGGTGTGTTTTCTTTATGACCTCAGAGAGTCACGAGTGTGAATGCAGACTCTGTCTTGTTCTAGTACAACCTGTTTACTCTTGGCCTTCTGAGTTTTTTGGGTTTTTTTTTGGCTTGTCATATTTTATTTTACAGATCTTAGTATTTCTGATCTGAGACATTACTCCGAGGAACACAACAAAATTTGACCATGACCTAAAACCTAAACCCAAACTGAAGCATTTTAAACAAGAATTTCCCCTTTAAATAAATATGAAATGGAAAAACACTACTCCTCCTGAAGCTCAGAGGGGCAATCATCTACTGTCATCTAGACGAACAACGGGTAACTGCAGCACTGACGTTGAGAACAGAGCAATTTCGTGTTATTCAGCTTAAAGAGGTTTGTTGTATTCTTGAGTGTGTTCCAATTGATAAAGAAAACGACACTTTCAACAAATGGTGCTTTTATCTCATCAAGTTGTTACTGTGGCCAGTTCTAACAATTTTAAAGAGACTGTGGTGGACAACATGGAGCAGTAGCGGCTTTTAATTCACACGAGTTCATTGGAATGGGGCTAGGAGGACGCAAAAACGCACTCTTCATAAATTATTTGCTCCAGTACAATAAAGTAAAGCTTGGATTTGAAACCCTTGTCAAAGGAGTGATTTTTTTCTTTCCTGAGTGCTACACAAAAACTGGATTTCTTACTTCTGACAAATATAAAACAAAGAAGGGCATGGTGGGAATAAGGAACGGGAGAGTGAGTACAACATGAAAAGAAAAATAGAATGACAAAAAAAGAGAGAAATGAGCAGCATACTGAAAGAGTAGAGGACAAAGTGAAGAGTCTCAAAGACAGAATAGTATCTTAAAGGGCAAAAGAATTGTGATTATCTAAGAGAAGGTTCTTTGTGACAAACAAAAAAAACCTCTTCTATTACTTAAATCCAGAAATTTGCAAACCAGATATAAAAACACAGCTGTGGATAATTTCACGGAGAGCGATAGAGACTCAAAGCGGGCACTTTGTCAGGGTGAAGCTGTCTGCTGGGTGAAGCAATCTTAAAATATGCATGGCAGGGTCGATACCAGACAGACACGATGTGAAGCAAATCAAACTCAAGTGTTGAATACAAGTGACAATCAATCTTCTGCAGAATAGTTAAATGATATGTGTGGCCGTGTGAAGGGGCATCACAGTAGTGCCGCGGTGAACACTGTCACCTCACAGCAAAACAATTTTCGTGTTTGATTGAGAGCCTTTCTGCGTGGAGTCTGCGTGTGGTTCCTGTGCCCGTACAGGTTAATTGACCATAACCTCGAGTGTGAGTGAGAAGGGTTTGTACTCTCGCATTTTTGGAAGATTGTTTGCAAATTTAAAGTTAGGTTCTCAGAACAGCAGTTTTTTTGTGTTTGTGTGTCTATTTTCAAGGCACATTCTGTGAAGTTCAGGGTTGACAGCACTCACAGTCCTCTGTGCAAAAACATGCTCACTGTACAGCTTTGTTTTGCTGCTGCGCTCACGACAGTTTCAGCTGAAAATAGTTGTGAAGTACGACCGCGCTCGTCTGTATCACTTCTCAAGAAGTGGCGGCATTTACAATACAAACACTGTCCTGTCACGTCTGAGGTGAAACTAATCCTAACTGTGACTAACCTAATTATTTTGATCTACTGAACAAAATACTTTTTAACCTTCTAAAAACAAGCTGTTTTCAAAAAAAAAGCCCCTAAACAAACAAGGTCATTAGAGATTCCAGTGCCTGTGAACACAGACCCTTAAATTTTTCTGCAAGATGAATTCACGAGTTATTTTTTTAATTCTGGTGCAGCGATCATCACGTGATTACTTTCTGTAACTTCTCAGCCTGCCTCTGTCTCTGTGTGTGTAGAAGCAACCAGCTGTGCCATAGACATGACAGTTGGGAAAGAAAAAGCATTTCCCCAGATAAGCGTTTTCCCTCTGGGGCACCCAGATACCCATGTGGAAGGTTTTTAACATGAAACTTGGCATATCTTCCAGAAATGATGTCACATTCATGAGAGGTCTTAATTAGCAGAAAGAAAAACATGAAGGTTGTGAAAAATTAAAAAGAAAAGACTCATCCTCTTGGTATTTACACAAACTGTAAAGAGTAATAAAATATTTTTAGGCCTTGATATGTCCCACATGTTTATGGCAACTGACATAAATGATTTAAGAAGTTTTGAAGCCACTGATTCTGACAGATTTTGAGAGCATTAAAGTTGAAATATTTAGCACGAAAAAACGTTTTGCAGTTCATCTCAACCAAAACAAATGTGATGCAAAAGTTTTAATGAAAAACTTTGAATAAAAGTGCTATTAACCTGCCTTTCTGGTTCCTTTAATACGACACAAGAAAGAAAGAGTTGCTCTAATTTCACCAGCTGAAGAGCTCTGCAGTAAGAGGATACGGTACAATCTCTATGACTTTGCTGCATTACAAGTTTTCTGTGACTATGAGCTCTTTCAAAGTTTGTTCAATCGGCAGACTCTCTGTTGACTTTTCCAGACAAAGAAATCTCTACTCTGAAAGACAAATAGATAGATAGAAAGGGAGATGGATTATGCAGGAGGTTAAGCTGTTGGATTTTCCAGGCCCTATTCTCACCACACACACACACACACACTTGTAATTAGTGACCATCTTTTGATGGGAATACACCAGCTGTGACACCGGTGAGCTCTTGGACCTCAACTGCTGTGGAAAATATTATATTTTAATATACATAAAATGATTTTAAAAAATTAAAAAAAAAAACTACAGTGGCCTTGAGAGGTCAAACACATTGCAGCGTAAGAAAACACCCGCAAATAGAACAATGCTGGAAAAACCTTGCAATACACAGCGGAAATGATTAGGGAAGGTAATGATGCTACAGACACTCTGTAAATGGCACAAACTGAAATATGTGAAAGATTACACTGAGACACACTTAAAAGAAGTGGAGGATTCATCGGTACTGTGAGGGGGAAAATATGCACGTTAATGTGTGTTCTTATTGCTTTATTCAGATAATACTGTAGTTACAGGCAGCTGCTCCAGCTCATTGTTGACTCCTCTAAATCACTTCTTTTTTCCTGTTAATTTGCTGGTGTTTTCTTCAGTTTCAGTGTGTTTGACCTGAGGTAAGATGACCATGGGATCGTTGCCTGTCCCACAAGGCTGTGAAAAAAAATGTAGGTACTCAATAAAACGAATTGATATTAAAAATTACTATTGGATTAGGTATGCATTTGTAACAGCAATAGTCCCGTCTTCACCTCCTCCAGTTAAACGACTTATAACCAGCATGTTTGCAGACTGGCAGGCACTCACAGTGGAAGTAGTTTATACCTCGTTAAGCCCCAATCACCCAGGTTTAGATTGTGACCTAGTAGCAACCTGAAATCCTTGCGATGTCCGGTAATTGCTAAATGACCAAAATAAAAATTTTCATTTGCTAGCTTATTTTCCATTTGCGGTCGGTGTGTTGGAATACACATTTTTCCCTAGCGACCATTGGTTGCCAACCCGTCACTCGGCCTGAGTGCTCGGGGCTTTACTCAGTACTCATATCTCAGACCAGATCCATCTTCAGACTTTAACTTCCTTTGAAACCACAGCTGTAAAAGTTGGGCTTTGCATAACTAGCGCTGTTATTGTGTTGACAAACTATCTGGACAGACCGACATAAAAACATCTGCCAAAGTGCTCAAAACCCTCTTTGTCCTTCTTTGCCCCTCCAGGGCCAGACTTTGTCGAGATGACACACAGACACACAAGGTGAAAACAATACAAGCTTTGCTTTGGCGGGTGGTTACAAATACACCCTTCCCTTTCCTGGTTGCTATACGGTATTTTAAAATACACATATGTTCTTTGTTTCAGCTTGGCTTCACTGAACACACAGAGCATTAACAAAAAAAACAAAAAGGAGCAACAATGGAATGAGCGTTGGTTTATCTTATTCTTGTGGCTCCAAGTTGTCTTTATGCTTGACTGCCGTCCTGTCTCTCTGTAGCCAGTTTACAGTAAGTCCTCTGTACACCCCTGTTTGTCAGTTAGCCTAAAGTGCACGCATCACTGCAAACCTGTCTGCTTCTCTGTGTTCGTGCAAGCCAAATTTCACAAGCTCTACCTGGCGTCTCTGTTTCTTTCTGTCATCTTGCTGAAGGGTGATCAGCAGGAGTTACTGAAAGAGGATACGCTCGTCTTTCACTGTGCATGCAGACAGGTGATAAAACTGTGGCATAAAGACTGAGTGGCGTTTAGGAGAAAACAGCAATTACATCAAATACGCTGGAATCTCATCATTGTTGATGTACTTAATGAAGTTGCATACTAAAACTTCCTTTAATATCCAAATTAACAATCAAAACACATCTGTTGCATCACAGCAAAAAAACAAAGTCAAAATCAAGTGTGAGCCTAGTTTATTTATATATAAGAGTGCTTTTGGTTTGTTTGGTGGCGCATGTGTTTCCATGTACATGGTTGTAAAGGCGCAAAGCTGTCTGTCACTAACAACTCAAATACTGGCAGGTGTGCTGACAAAACAGTCTTTAAACCTCTCAAACATTTTTGTTGTTTGCAGCACAGCCACAGGTGTGCTACATCCTGTTTCATGCCACGAGTGCTTCTGTCAATGTGTCTATCTCATCAACACTTCTGAGATTTGCCTAGATTGCAGCCACCTGATTCACCTTGTTGGATGAAGAACTCAGGTGGGAAAATCAGAGACAGGTCAAAGTTGCAGTTGAGGAGAAAAACTAATTTGTTTAAGCATTATACTGTGCTGGGGAGCTTTAAACTCATTATGGCACACCAATCAAACAAAATGTAATGTATCATAAATCTAACATGTGCTGTAACTACATTTTCGGAACAAGCACAGGGTGCCATAATAAGACAATTACAAAATGGTGACTACTGACCCTTAAAACTTCCAAAATGTCATGATCTATTAGAGCCAGCATTTCTCAAATTAAGGCATGTTGCTGGGTATTCCCTCAGCCAGTTAGTGGACAGGCACAATACATGGTATTAGTATTCAGAAGGTTTTTTGGGGTAAAGCATGATTTGCAAGTAAATGGTCACTACTGATTACAAGACGTAATTAATACAAAGATGTTTCTACTCAAGAACTCCACCCAGTGAACTGAAAACTGCCCACAGGTTACAGATTATAGAATTATCCTATCCTAGCATCCAACATTTGCACTATTTTTGCGTTAACAAAAGTGCTACCTACATAGAACTTCAATAAAGTATGACATCCTATCTCTGCAAAACCACAAGACAATTACCTGCTTTTTTGTTTTGCTATTACTTGCAAAAAGGGCGACAAGGTTAAAGATTGTTTCATCTCCCTGAGCCGTCAGTGTCTGACATTTTTGTCCTCACATACACCACCATTAGGCAAAGATCAGAGTAGTTCAGTGCTCTTCAGTGCTCTGATCTAACTTTCGTTTTAGATATCTGATTGCCAGAAAAGTGAGTCGGAAACACTGAAATACTGGTATTATTTTAACTTTTTTATTTTATATTGTAGTAGTAAAATGCACAAATAATAATAGAAATGTGAAAAGCACATTTTCAGTAACATTAAATCTTTCTTTTAAAAACATACAGTGTAACAGTACACAATAGCTCTTATGTTCAGACATTTAAAAAAACAGAAATCACCAGCTCAATAATTAACCATGTTTAATCTTCCCATGACCCATTGAGACCATAGCCATTGAGAAAAAGCAGTCTATAGGAGCCACATATGCTCTGTGCATAAATGCTGAAAGAGGGGCAACCATTAACTGGTATCCACTCTACAACACTGCCCTGTAGCCATCACACAGTGACAGACATGGAACCTCAAAACGTCAGCCATTCACCAAAAGCCCGTTGAGTGCAACAAATAAGAGCTGTCAAAGCCAAACACTAGAAACTGTCAATCACCTCTGGTATTTATAACAGAAACGGGCACGAGCAGATATGCGCGTACACGTGCACTCCCCACACAAATACACAGAGAAGAAAAGTTATTTTCCAAAGCTCTGTCAGACTTATGACATACAATAGATGACATGATGGAAAACCCATCCTGCAAACGGTAAGTCAGGGGCCTTCTGAAAACATGTAATGGGGCCAACACGTCACTCAGACTTTCTAATTTCTTTGATTTGGAAAAAAAGAAGAAGAAGAAAAAAAAAGCATCGAGCAATAAACTGGCCCACTGACTTTATCCCTCTTAATATTTTCTTCCTTTTCCAACTGTCCTTTTGATAAAACCCTCATTTTCTCTAAACTCTGAAAACCACGGGGAGTAACTAAAAGCATAGAAGAGTGGAGTGCACGTCAGGGGAGACAGTGGGAACTTTGACGACAATAAAAAGATAAATAAAGAAGGCAACACAATAAACAAACTGTAGCTCTTGTTTTGGTATGAAGACAAGAGGAAGCAGCAGGTTCTAAGCCCAGCGGGTAGGATTCCTGAAAGCACACCAGGACACACACATCTCTAACTAGCCCCCACGACAACAAACAAAACATAACACATATATTATAGGCTCGTGGGGACATATATACACAAGCATGCATGGGTACAAAAGCTCACCCACCCAATAACACAAACAATAACCATATACATATTTAGGAGGAAGTAACATAGAAGAGTTGCTTTTATGTTAAAATGCTATAAAAAGCACCGTTTGTTTGCATGTACACTAACACATCAATTACCCTCTGGATGTTATATTAGGCCATTTATTATTTAAAAGCAGTTGCTGCAATGATACAAATAAATAATTAATATTTTGCGTGTTGGTCTGGGTGAATATGTCAGTGGCCATTAATTTCTGATGAAGGACACCTGCTAAGTGGTTCCAGTTAAGCTGTCTGTTCATTGTTCTTGATTAATGGGTAGCCTCTATCTAAAGTAGGTTAAAGTTTGCCACCGTGTTACAACAGTTAGCGAGTTAACCAGACAATACCAAATTAAATAATTCACACGAAGCACGGTCTAGAACAACGCTCACAACTGTCAGAGATCTGTTTTTTTGTTCTTATCGTAACACCACGCATTACACTGTAGAATCCTACGTCAAGGTCTTGGAGCAGCTGCTCCCTGAATTTCCTCCTGATGAAACATCTGCTTGAAAGATTGGGAAGTCCTGTGTTCAGAAAGTCGAGCGAATTTCTGCCCACTTCCACCAGGAAATTCTTACCCAACTTCAAAACCTTGGCTCAGGTGGCACTAAAACTAATTCTAGTTTTGAGTGGGGCAGTAAAGCCTAAACTCATAGTTTAGAAATTATAAATTAAACTGGACATGGAAAAGCAGTCACTCTGGGGCCAAAACTTGAAAGCAAATGACAATCACCTCTGTAGGCAACCTCTTTCAAGTAAGCATCTACTTCAAGTCTTTCTTTTTTATCAAAACTGCTTGTTTAAGCACAAAGACTGTGGTGTTTTAGTAACATGGGAAAAAAATCATCTGCTTTCATGTGATGCCTCATTTTCATCTCTTCTGTCTATCCCCTTACAAATGCACACTCTGTTCTCCATCTATCCATTTTCTTTCGCTTATCAAGGTTTCTGAGAGGCTGGATCTATCCCAGCTGTCATGGGGTGGGGTGCAGCCTGGACTGGTCACCAAAGAGACAGACAACCATTCATGCTCGCATTCACATTTACGGTCCATTTAGAATCACCAGAGATTATTAGGAGAGCATGTAAACTGCACACAGAGTTGGAGCTGGTAGATTTGAACCCAGGACCCCTCTTACTGGGCCATGACAATCCTAACCGCCACACCACTGTTCCACTAATGCGCATATCTTTATACTCTGTCTGCTATGTTGGTTATTATTGTGATTGTTTCTTTTAAACTACTTTAAGTATACAAGAATTGGGATGCAACTAATAAAACAATAAAACTGTGAAATGTGCAGTTAATACACCGAGAGTCCTTCTAGCACATAGAAATGAAGCATCTCCCCTATGAAAAACTGCACTGCCGACGCTCTGAATGTGAAACTACAGGAGTTTAAAACTGCTGTGCACTCCAACAAGTCAGATAAAAAGTACAGTGTTACCAACCTACTCTTCTAGTAACCATAGTTTAACTAGATTTAATGTCAAGACTAGAAACGAGGTGTTTAAAGCCAGACAAGTGTGTTACATTATAAGTGGTGAAGAGACCAACCTCCACCCCTCAAACCTTCCTGCATCTCTTTCTATCAGTGCATCCCTCTGCCTGGTTACAAAAATGTTGTTTGACATCCAACTGTTTTTTTGGCTCTGCCTGACAGGATGGGCAAGTGAGCAAACCATCTTTCATCCTCCACAGAGATGGAGTCAGCCTGGTGCACAGTCAACAAACTAAGAATCATAAAAACTAGACTAACGCCCACAAGGAAAACCCAAGAGGCTTTTCTGTTTGAAAAGTCTAATGATCTGCTCAAATCTGATACAATCTTTAAGAAATATCACGTCACGTACACATAATGTCTCTTGATATAAAAAACATGACAGGCTTAGACTAAATATTGTCTCCTCCACCCCTAAACCTATGAAATATCCTTATTATTTAACACCTTAGGCATTTACCCAAACCCCAACATTCAAAGCAATGCTTCGGGTCAGCCCCCTGACACAGGCCCAGAGAGCTATCAGATAATGTCAAGACATTAATGTGAGGGCAGCCTGCAGGCTCACTGGCCCCCATCACTGTGGGAGAGATGAGCACAGAGTCGTGGCTTGTCATATTCCAATGTGCCAACAAGCAGTACCCACCATGGCCAGCTGACAGCTGACTAACAACCTGCTTCATAGGTCACTCAGTTTTCTAGTTTTTAGTCTTACTCAATGCAAGATTATGGTTCCTGTTATTGTCAGAAAAGAGGATGAAGCAACTTTAGGGTTGGTCGACCTGCAGATTGACAAGTTGCTACCACGCGGGCATGCAGTGTCCCTCAGTTTCTTAGTCACCTCTACCACTTACTCGTCATGACTAGTTTCAAAAGCGCTCAGCTAAATGCTTTAAAAAGTTATCTGAATAACAAATGGGTGATGTCACAATTGCCAGGACCTGCCAACACATTTGCATGTTCTAAATATTTACTTAATGTATTTTAACTAGGAATATATTTAATTTAACTACCTAAAATGTACTTTTAGCTGTTATTGTCAGCTAAGTAGTTCTGACGCAGGTTATTATTGTTCCAAATAACTGGCAGCCAAGTTGGTATCAGCTGAGCTTTGAACATCTCCTGTGGTAAACCCAGTTAGAAAGCGTCGCACACACAAATCACAAGTTTGCAGACTCACAGAGATATATCACTGCTAGTACGTGACCTCTTTCCTGTCACACATGCCATGTGGTTTCACAATCACTGCCCTCAGATTGCAGTAGCATGAGGTGAGGTTTTGCGCCGTCTCCTTTTTCCTGTTGAGGTAATTTCTGCCTCCCTGTCCCGCTTTCATCTTTCCCCCATCTCTCACTGGCAAGAAACACTACCCTTTCTTGATGTATGCTTTTTTTCTTTATCTCTGTAACTTCGCCTCATCTCCTGTCTTGCCTTGCATTAAGTGACGTCTTGTTATAAACAGCCCATCAGTGAGCTGTCCATCCGTAACCCGCCCGTGGACTGACATTTATTAGGAGTCAGCTTTGCCTGCAGTCTCCCTGCCTCGTTCTGCATCCCCACATGAATACAGAGAACCAATTAGAGAAAGAACAGGGCATATGTAACGTCTACATGCTCAGAGAGGTTAAGCCACATACACAAACAGATATCTAAACAGAGACAGCAGACAGATGGAGGAATGGACAGAGAAGAAGAGGAGAAGGGGACAGAGAGCAGATGAAAGAAGATGGGAGTAGATGAGAAAGAAAAAGGTGCAGGGGAGGATTTGAATGAACCTCAATAAATAGAGAAATAGAAATACTACCTACGGCGCTAAATGGCTGCTGCAACAAAGGCAGAGAACGGAAACACACTAGCTAAATAAACACACAGCACCTTTATTCAAGAGATTAAAAACACTGGGAGACTGCAGACAAGTAAATTGTGCAGCAAACTCTCATTCAGCAATGATGAGTTTTGACATTTACCATGAGCAGCAGGAAGCAGCTCCTGGGGCTATACAAATAATGTCCTCAGTGGTGGACTGAATAGAACGAGGGATATTTTGCCTATTGGTTTAGTCCCACATGGATGAGGTCACCTATGTCCTGCCTGTCCAGTTTCGGTGTTTGTGCTTGTTCCTTATTTGTTTGTGTGTGTGTGTGTACAGTCCACCACATCCTGTGTTGTGGCTAGAGACAATGGGACATGACTAGGTTTCCACATCCGCCTCTTGAACCTTCGCATGCTATGCAGCAAAACACAGCGCAACAGAAACACAAACACAAGTGACTTATTGATGATGAGCTCCATGTGACGGATTAATTTAGGCATGAATCACACTCGGACGAGGCAGGGAGACACAGAAAGAAATAAACTCCCGTTAGGTATGACATCTGGAACAAACATTGTTCTGTCTGCCTTAACCTTACACGAACAGGCCTTCACTTTGAAAAAGTTCCTTCTGAGCCTAAAAGATCAGAAATGCAACACAGAAAGTTTATTGCAGGCACAAGTTGAGAGACTGTTTGCATTCCTTATAGCCATCACATTATCTCCCCCTGAACAAGCAAAGACTTTTCTATTACACATACATTTTCTTCCACATGTGCAACTTTGATCACGTACCTTGCAGAAGTCTAATGCCTTCAGAGTAAATCTCCCACTTTGAAAAGGATTCTGTGATCAGCTTTTTTACCTAAATTATAAGGTTTAAGAATGTAAAATTTTAATCTAGGTTTCCAGTGACAGCCTTTGAAAATATATGGTCATTGAACTTTAATTAAAATCCCTACATACGCCGTTTACTCGCCAGCGTTTTTCCTTAATACTCCTCTTCTCGGGACGGTATAAGCAAAAGTGCTGACTGATACGTTGTGTTTTCATCATAATCGAGCTACGAAAACACATCACAAAAGACTGCCTGAAATGCAGTGAACTGGAAAAGATATTTTAGTTACCCGTCTCATACAACGTGCAGGATCATTTAATTTCTTTGCGTTGGGATAGACTGTTTAATGTCTGAGGTTTCTGTAAGCACTATACCTATTAAAGCAGAGACACACACAGGAACAATATACCTAATATGGATACTTCTATTTTATTACCAACTATTATCACCACGCTGAAAAATATTATCCCTAATCACAGATTTTTCTCACATCATGCAGGCTGTTATTAGTTTATGTTCACAGCATAGTACCGCACAATTTCATTATGACTGGAGGATTAATTAGCATGATGATTGAAAACGTGGAGTGTGTGCAGGACCTTTAATCCTGCTACGAGCAATGCTTTTCACTCCGCACGTAGTAAACTTTATTAACAGGCAGAGTGGGTATAAACATGTGGAAAATAAATGGTTTATGTACTAATAAGTGCAAGCACACCGGTAAAGGTTTTATTTAGATTCTTAATAGTAAACCTAAATGTCTAAAAACTAAAGAGCGTGAATTACTGCGTACACAGTAGTAGTTATGTAGGTAAACAATAAATAAACAGTGGAAGCCACTTGATCAGTGAATTCTCTGCTAAAGGCAGTGCCAATCCTAACGCTGTATCTCAAAAGTTTAACGAAAGTGATGCCAACACACACAAAAATTGATTTAGACTTCTGTGGGAAATCTACATCTTCACTCACGTAGTAACCGGACACTTCTTATATGCCTACACTGCAACCTTCTACACCATGCAAGTTGTAATGGTATGTGTCGACCCAATGTGTAGTTACATTTCTCTGGAGGTGCACATCAGGTTACGTAGAAGGTTGTTGTGTAGGGTTAAAATGGGCTTCTGGTTATGGCGTAAGTTTTTATGACTTGTTTTGGCTCATTGCACTGACCAGAGGAAAACAGGCAGAATTTACATGGATGCTGAGATAATAGTCTAACCACACAGTCAGTGTAATGCCTGAGGAAAGAGTGTACAGAGGGACACAAAGACAAACGGAAAGAGACAGACAGGCAGCAACAGTGGAGCTGGGTCTGAGAGAGAACAGTGCAGCGCCTGCCAGAGGTCATTTGTCAGGCCATTAGGTTCACCAGTTAATGCAATAAAGGAATAATAACAAATTCCCCTGTAATGTCCAACACAGAGACTGGCTGTTAGTGTGGAGTCCTTTTTCACCCACCACTTCACATCCTACACACATATGAATACATGTACACACACACACACGCACACACACACACACACAAGCACTGTCTTTTCTTTCTGGGTTTCTTTCTTTCTTGCACGCATACACACAGAGCTGACAGTCTCTAGGTGGGCAAGGGTGGGATTTTCACACGCCTCACTCCCCAGAGCACATTCAGTACAGTACAGAGCGTGGCAGCAGGACATACACACAAAGGCTGGGATTGTCGGCACCCCATAAGCCACTCACTGAACTAGAATGACAGAAACACACTGAAGCAAGGATGCACACACACACACACACACACACACACACACACACACACACCGAATTCAGATTCACATTTTTCAGAAGTCAGCAGAGCAAAAGCTTTGCCTTTTGGGGCCCCACGACAAGAATGAAGACATCGCCATACAGATTCATTATTTCATCAAAAAAGTAAAAAAAGCTAATTATGCAGCGATGCAATCACTCAACAACATTAAACTCACACACTCACTCTTTGGCGAGCTTTGGCATGTTGTTTACAAGCTCAACAAACACAATTTCAAAGAGAACCAATACTCTATATGCAAATAATACCCTTATCAACCTGCAGTCAAGCCTTTGCTAACTTTAATGCATTTTGACAAAAGTTCAGCTGTTCCACTTTGATGGCCCTCCTGCAGAGTCATACATTTTTTAGGCATTTTTAGCAGTTAATTCATAAATAATGACCAAGGCCACAAAGGACTCTGGAACCTAACTGAAATAAACATCCAAATCTCACTTACTGTTCGCTGAATAAAATATTCTGCTCTCCTTATTTTATCAAGCATGGCAATATGAAAAGCTCCCTGTATCTCTGTCAAACATGGATGGTTTCTTTCAGGACTGGCTGTTGACATGCTGTGCTGAAAGATTCATAGAGAATGGATAAATAGTAGAGAGTGGCATATGCACTAAGAGTGCTAATTGTTAAATTTCCTTTCAAAGTGTGGTTTGTGCAGTTTGTTACAGACAACACTTCAGTTTTGTTTTTTTACATTTTAAGTACATTCTTATTCTTTTCTTACTTCTTTACTTCACCCCTCAGTAGTTTAGTGTCTTCCCATTAAAGGCATTATTTAACTTTTGATGCTTTTTCTAGAAGCAAAGTGACACACTTAAAACAGCATGCCAAAATATGCTAAAAACAACAAAACTGAAATAACAAAAGTATAGATTAGCTGTCTAATAACTGACATTATCACTTCTCCAAGAAAATAAATAGAAAGATTCTTTCCGCTGCTCCCCTCCTCACAAGGCGTTCGCATACTTGATCTGGCAGATTTTATGCTGAATGCCCTTCCTGACATAACCCCCCAAAGGATTTGTGTCTCCTCCCTGTCTCGAACTGGAGACCTTCCACTTCACAGCCAAATGTGTAAACCGCTAACTATGGACTATGGGCCACTGCAAGAAGGAAAATAAGTCACCCTTGAAAGATCAAATTCAAGTGCCTACAGTAATTGATCTACTTCACATGCAATGACTCCACAGGAACACAATTAAGAGGTAATAATCAGCATCCAAGCAGATTATGAGCATCTGAACTTTTAGCCTTTGTCGACCTCGATGAATACTTAAAAAGACACTGTAATTATTAATTACTGTAATGTTAACAAGTCACTTGGGGAATCAAACCCTGGACCTTTGAATCCTCCGAGAAAATTACTCACTCGTATCTCTGGGAGATGTTATTTTTCTCACTACCTACAAGTTGAGGCAACAGTATCAGATGTCCAAAACTATTTACAGTTAAAAATGCTAACAAATGTCAAATGAGTGAAAAAAACACATCATTCTGCTTGTTTTGAATGGACTGTCAAATACTTTGGTGAGGTTTGATAAGAAATAAATAAAAATGCTGTGCATACGGTACTAATTACAGTGAGGAGGGATTCTGCCAGTGTGTTGCAAACCCCAAGAACCACCAGACTGACCCGTTGGCTTAAGACCCAGGAGATTTAGTACTTTAAGATCTTTACGGATATAAACTGCAACTGCTAAGTCAGCTAATGTATCTTATTAGCTAGTCTAACCTGAAAGGATTATTAAAACTCTGAAGAAAAGAAAAAGCAGTTTAAAAAGGAACCAAACAGATGTTATGTCTAATAACTGTGTTGCTAAAGTGGTTCATCAATATAGGCTGCGTTACATTTATATTTATGAAGTGGGAAATGAACTCCCTATTGTATCTCTCACTCTTTGCATCAGCAGGAGTACATCAGCTGAGTCGTAAGACCTGCACCTATGCAGCTCTGCATATTTTAGAGCAGATGACCAACAGAGCAAAGATGCAGATGATCCCTGAGTTTTGTGGGCTGAGTAGCGGCTAGAACCAGGATCTGACACTGCATTTGCATCATATGTGTGCATTGGACATGTACACAAAACATGATATTAGTATGTGACTTTAAGTTAAATGAACGGCACAGGTGACCCAAAATCAAAAATTTCAGACTTTTCCTCTGGCCTGTAGTACTAATCCTTCTACCTTGTTTTACCGAGTGTTGCTTATATTTTGAAATACAGGCTGTAGCTCTACCTTCTTCACTGTAGCTAGCCCAACACTAATACTGATTTCTCTGCTCTGCACTGATGACATAACATTCACTTAATTAAAGAAGCAAAATGTCAGTTTGGGCCAGAATGTTAAGAGTTCAAATAGTTGTGTTGATAAAACTCTAACAGATAAAACGAAATTAATCATTTTAAACACCAAAGCTTCCATCTAACACTGGATCTGATGAGAAATCTTATCATGGAAGATAATCCCTATGTCTTCCAGATAACTGTGTCATGACTTCACTGGAAGGCAAAATATCCCCGAATTCACTTAACGTTTCATTAAATGAGCCAAAGCCATAGCCTGTAGGTGCAAAAATGCAATGTGGATTTTAAAGCAAGATAAATACAAGCTGACAGATACGTTTGTCTGCTTGTGATGAGACGAAGGGTTTCTAGTGACTTTCATAAATGGGTGAATGTCAAGCCATGATGTTTTGGAATAAATCTGGTTCACATCTTGCAGGGGCGTGCACTCGTGGTGCTTCAGAGGCAGCATCTGTGCTGATCAGTGGCCTCTTTGAGGCTAAATGACGATGACTGGGACTACCGCATCACTTCCACATCCTTTATGCATGTCTGTCACTGCTTAGCAGCCTCAACTTTAATCAAAAACACAAAAACATGCTCGGCCACAAAAAACTTCTGTGGGGTTAAAAGCAATGCAGTAGTTTTTGTGGTGCCAGTGACTCTTGTGAACTTCCATGACAAATGTTCCGATTTCTCTCCTCCTTCCGTGAACTCTGTTTCTCCAACTTCACTCAAGTGAGGTGCAGCCAAATTATTATTCATCCACATGGGAATCTCTCTCTTCTTGCTTTAGGGAAATATGACAGTTCCTCAATCCCTCTATCCTACTCCTACTCCTCCCTCCCGACTGTGGTCACTGTTGAATAGAAACAGAGCCTGGTTCTGATCATTCTTCTAGCACGTCTGCAATGCGTCATCTGCCATATGCTGCGGTTGCTGGGTTCTCCATGGCTTCACAGGCTCTAAGCCTAAACCAATATACAAGGAATAAGTGCTTGTGTTATTGATTGGCTGCATTTTCACTGCCTAATGTTAATATGCATCCCCACTGCCTAAAGATTAAACCAGAAATCAATAATTCAAGCTTTCAGCGATGAGAGTTTTTCCTTAAAAAACACCACGATGTTATTTTAGACTGGCTGTGGTGGGTTTTTTCATTCATTCATTTATTAATTTACTTTTTTTGCTTGGTCATTTTCTCTGCCTAATAACTGTCCTTATACCAAGCCTCATGTGTCAGCCAGGTTCGATTATGCTTCCAGGCAGCATCGCCCAAAGCTGAGCCAACGGCAGCAAAAAGGAAACAATACACACCATAGCATCTACAAAACAGCTTTTAAATTTTTAATAACTGAATCTGGGGCACTTTCTTCATTTTTTAGAAGACACTGAAATACTTATTGAGGTTTCATATCAAAAACATCCCATCCATTTTATATATAGTACATTTATTTCTATGCTTTCTGTTGTACTGAGTACATTTTAATTCTGTGCCTGACACACTATACTTTGATATATCAGTAATTCCCCCTTTGAAGCCCAGCGTCTGATGCATGACTGATAACTGCTCACAATAAAAGAAAATACATGCAGAAGGCTTTATTAGACTCTAATTAAACCTCTCCATATGTGGTGCGGGAAGAAGCAGTGAAAGCCATTAAGTTTTTTCTACATCAAACCAGTCCCCCAACCACCTAAGCTTGACAATCTTAATGTGACAAACCAGAGCAGTTCATGACTATTTCATTGATGTATGAACTTGAAAATTTGTAACAAAAGCCTCCAGAGAGTCTTTAAATCCAAGTGCACCCTTAAAAACTCATCTGAGACAAGGCTCAGGCACCTTTTCATCATCGCAAGAGGAATCCTGAGGTTTCAACCCTGTAGTAAATTTCTGTACTGTGAGATGCACAAAGCAAGAAAAAAAATACATTTAGCTCCCACCTACAAACCTCCAACTTGTATTTCACGCTCTTTAAATTCGCCCCTTGTTGTATCTTCCAAAAAACAAGTGCTGTTTAAGCTACTACCAAAGTATTTTACTCATTCACTCTGTTGTTCTGCTGTGGAGCTTATGAATATGGGATTCACAGAAAGAAAGCTGCACTTTGAGAGGAATTTGGTCAAGATGAGAAAGTCAGCTTAATGCCAGCTTAACATAAGTGGAAGCTTGTGTTTAGGCACTATGTTGTGTCTGCAAAAATCTTCTCTGTACCTGACCTCATTTTAAATATTTTCTCAACAAAGTAAATCATGAAATGACAAACTGGAGCATTAAAAGATAGAAGATACTAGGGAAAAAGAGACAAAGAGAGCATGGAAGAGGACGTGGAAATAATCCAAGAGCTGGGACAGCAAACTGATGGAAGAGGACAAAGAGAGAAGCCCAAAGATGAGCAATTTCATTTTGATTGTAAGAGAAAAAAAAGTTAATCCATTTCATAGTCACCCACCACACCACCCATCTTATGTGGTCTGTGGGAGTGGCAAGGGCTGGGCTGGCCTAGATACATGCAAAATGAATAAAGCTATATTATCCTTTGATACAAGTCTTTGAAACACGTTCAGCTTCGAGCAGCATCTGTTCCCACTTTTAATCTGGTTAGGGTATTTCTCTAAATACAGCCAAGTATTATCGTCATCAGCAGGCGTTACGGATAGGGGGATGTGACATGATCAATGGAGTGCACTAATTTAGTGGAAAATAATGTCAATAATCCTTGTTAATTCAATTTCTCAGTGTACATTTTTAACTCTGTCAGCGACTGTGAGATCCGTATAGGAGCACCGGAGGAAAAACAAAACCCATATAAACACAATAATGTTGATGAATAATAAAACAGCTAATTTGGGTGTAAATCTGAGAGAAAATAGGTTTGCTATTTGGCTCATACTGTGCTCTATATCTCCAACAATCTCCCCTATGTGGCCTATTTAGCCCAACTAACATCCAGCATCTGAAAAGGACCAGACCTCAAAGTGTATGAAGCCTCTCCCCGTGCTCGTCATTACCATGTTTGTTTATCTACTGCTCACTCCCTCAAAGGAACACCCAGCCTTGTTAAGGAGGGAGAAGAAAGCTTTAAAAGTGGAAATAAGGCATACATTTGAGTCCGATCCCAGGACGATGCGCAGCGCCGAGCTATTTCCATAATGGTAGCTTAACGGGAGCTAGCCGGCTGAGCGAGGGGCACGTCGCCCTCATTAAGGCACTCGCTCAGGAACAGATTAGCGCTTCATTAACATACAGAGAGAAGCGGGGGAAATTACCACTCTCCATTTCACAGTCTGAAAGGCAGGCAAAGACCAGTTAGAGATAAGTGGTAGGGAAAAGATGGACTCAATTTAGGGGATGATAAAAATCGGTGTACGGTATAAAATTTCCTATTAAAGCATCCTGAATGTCTCTGACCATAAATGTGCATGACAGAGTTTCCTGTTTCTGTCCCCATATTTCTTTCGCTCCTTGTCAATCTCTCTTTTACTCTCTCTTTTTAACAACTTTGGCACTCTTACTGCCCCATTGCTTTTAAAAAGATACCTTCATGGCCATCATTATACATTAGTTTGAAGAGAATGCGAGTAGTTGCCCTAGGCTGTATTGCTATATCCTAATACCCTAAGTTTCTGCACAATCAGATGCATCAACAAAGCCAGACTTCCCTCTTCCTAATTAGCCTGATGCTAAACGGGAGGAAGACGAGGCAGGACAGTGTGTTGAATAATGAACCAGCATCTGAGAAGCCAACCTGCCGTTATAGCAAGTCACACTAAACATTATGAATCTGAAATTTTACTTGTAATGAGCTCCTTTAACTATCTCAAATCAACAATGTACATATGAAGGTCGTTTGATGTTCATTTAAGTTGGAAAAAGAATACCGTTGTATCGTGGTGGGTCCCTTCTGTCAAAAGTCGAAGCTCAGGGAGCACGTTTGGCAGAAAAAGATTAATTAGCCCTTTGTGAAGAATTTTAAAAGAAACCAGAGTGGTAAAAAAAAAAGCCTTTTAGAAAAAATATGATTAGGCTTTCTCCAGCCAATTCTCCAAATGCATATGGACAATGTTCACAACAATTTCCTATTAACCTGCCCTTCACCTTCACAGTCTCATGTCCGATCTTTACAATGATAAATTCCGCTAAAATGTATTTACTGGTTACATTTAATGCACCTAATTAGTGAAACTACCTGTCAGAAGACGGCAGAAATAGAAATGACCCTTTTGTTAAAAACTAAAACTTAGCTTAAAGAAGTGTCTAATTAGGGAAGCTACCTGCAACAGGACATTTGCACAAAAAGGGAGAATGAACTTTTCTCACCTCTAACTTCATGAAGCGACTTTTACACGTTTCTGCCCTCATGTTAGTGACCCTCACAAAATTCCATATTTTAACCTTTCTAGGATGTTTAATTAGGGAGAGGTCTGTCTTGGCGCTCTGGCCAATTAACATAAGGAAGATGTGAGCATATCCTGGATCCTCTCTGTATATAGGATAAGTATACAGCTATGCTAACTGATCCAAATGCAAACTGTAACAAAAATATTTTGAGCCCTGCTTGGCTCTAATTAGCCTCTGGAATCTAACAAAGACAACTTAGTGCTGAAGTTAACTTACCTATTTTATTCCTTGTCCCCCCGCTGGTATTAAATAATTTACAGTAATTTCCAACCTACTTAGAGAATTTTCCCCTTTGTCGATCTGTTCGCTATTGATACCTTTCTTTCACTTTAACTCTCAACTGGACTCTTGGAGGGAAGCTTATTATCCAAAGGTTGGCAGGGTTATTATTATCTACACAGTCTGAGCTGACTTTGGCCAGACGGACTCTGACTGAACAATGTGCTCCAAGTTAATAATCTGTGCTTCATTCTATATAGAAAAGAATATATATCAAAGCTCTGTGAACTACACCTCACTGAAGCCATATATTAAACTTGCAGGAGTTGTTTTAAAATCTCTGGTGTCAAAAATTATTTTTTCCATACACATTTTTATTTAACCTAAGCCAGAAGGTGAAGCATGAGATAAAAGCAAAAAAAAAAAAAAAAGTAGTCTGGTGTGACACCACACTATGTCGTATTCTCCAAAAATCAAAGCCTTAACCCATCAAATTTCAAAATAATCAACAACACAGATGATTTTTGCCTTCAGGTTTCCTTTTGTTTTTGCAGCTTATGGTGAATTAAATGACCAGTAAAAAGCTAATCTACTACTACAACATCACTTTAAGTTAAAAAATAAAATGTAAGAGCTACCATTCAAATTAACCCCAGCACAACATGACCATGAATCGGATAAGTGAATAAGAAAATAGGTGGGTTGGCAGTAATATGTTTTTAACAATACTGGATATCGATTTTGATTTCGGCTTTAAAAGCTGTCCACAGTCTTGCAGTTTGGTACTTGAAATGATTTCTCGAACATGTAGGAATATTTGCAAAGGTTGTCTGAGTAGTAAGATTTCTGTGCTGCTCTGTAGCTCACATAAAAACAGAGACCTGTCGGACACCCAAACAATATAATTAACATGGAGTTAGTGGTGTAAGATACACTGGACTTTAACTACAGCCTACAGATTGTGATAACTTGCAGTGCAATAATTAAAATTCACATTTTAACCTTCTCAACTCTCACAAAATTAAATGAATTAACTTCAGCTCTCATGCAGTAGTGTTCTCCTCTCCCCGAGGAGTATGTCAGTAAGACTACAGTTGGAATTAAATGATAAATGAACCATACAGGCAGCACCACTGCTGACAGTGAGAACACTGATTTACAACATAATGAGCTCAACCTGTGCAATACGGTTTATTCAAAGTGAGACAATTGCGTCTTGCAGTATATTTTATGTTTCTCAGAGAGCAGCCACAATAGTTTATGGTAAAAGCAAGAAATCGAGTTGACTTATAACCCTTGCTGTGTAATATTAAATAAATATGGGCATTTTGGGAGGTAAGTTCTTTTCAGAAGTTTTTTTCAATACCTCTCAAAGTATAAATAGTCATAACTACTTTTCTATAGGGATGGGTATCGTTTAGGTTTTATCCGATACCAGTACCAAACCGCTACTTTTGAAACGGTGCCGGTGCTTAAACGGTGCTCGAACCGGTGCTTAAAGAATGAAGAACACAAACTTTGTCCAAAAACCTCTCATGTTTAGCTGTTTTTTTGTAAAAGGATAACAATGTTAGCCTTTTCTGCAGCTATAGGGGATTTATGGTATCACTCTTGGCTGGAAGCAGTGCTTAATCAATGGGGGGAAAAAAACAAAAAAAAACCCACCAACTTTGTCCAAAAACCTCTCATGTTTAGCTGTCTTCCACATTTTCTTTGGTCATTTTAGCTTTTTTGGCCAGGGTGGAGGGAGTACCTGCCATCAAACAAGAAGACAGCCGCATGTAACTACCACGGTGTTTGCTAGTTCACCTTACATGCATTAATTTAATAAGTGGTTAGCCAACTCAACGTAAATTACACACGAACAACATTAAGCTACTATTAGCAGCATCCTTCTGGTCTGTGAGATCTAACAAGCAAAATCTAGATAGCCGGAACGATCTGAACTGTACCACTATCTTTATTATTCGCCTTGTCTCGCTCTTAATTCATTCGCGGTTATTAAATTAATTTTACAAATCAGCCTATTTATCAAAGGACTAATCCTAAGAGGCATGACTAGTTACAGAAGAAATTCCCTTGTCGCAGTCTGTTCGGCGTAAGTTTTTGAACCTGGTTTCTTTCACTTTAACTCTCAACTGGACTCTTGGAGGGAAGCTTATTATCCAAAGGTTGGCAGGGTTATTATTATCTACACAGTCTGAGCTGACTTTGGCCAGACGGACTCTGACTGAACAATGTGCTCCAAGTTAATAATCTGTGCTTCATTCTATATAGAAAAGAATATATATCAAAGCTCTGTGAACTACACCTCACTGAAGCCATATATTAAACTTGCAGGAGTTGTTTTAAAATCTCTGGTGTCAAAAATTATTTTTTCCATACACATTTTTATTTAACCTAAGCCAGAAGGTGAAGCATGAGATAAAAGCAAAAAAAAAAAAAAAAGTAGTCTGGTGTGACACCACACTATGTCGTATTCTCCAAAAATCAAAGCCTTAACCCATCAAATTTCAAAATAATCAACAACACAGATGATTTTTGCCTTCAGGTTTCCTTTTGTTTTTGCAGCTTATGGTGAATTAAATGACCAGTAAAAAGCTAATCTACTACTACAACATCACTTTAAGTTAAAAAATAAAATGTAAGAGCTACCATTCAAATTAACCCCAGCACAACATGACCATGAATCGGATAAGTGAATAAGAAAATAGGTGGGTTGGCAGTAATATGTTTTTAACAATACTGGATATCGATTTTGATTTCGGCTTTAAAAGCTGTCCACAGTCTTGCAGTTTGGTACTTGAAATGATTTCTCGAACATGTAGGAATATTTGCAAAGGTTGTCTGAGTAGTAAGATTTCTGTGCTGCTCTGTAGCTCACATAAAAACAGAGACCTGTCGGACACCCAAACAATATAATTAACATGGAGTTAGTGGTGTAAGATACACTGGACTTTAACTACAGCCTACAGATTGTGATAACTTGCAGTGCAATAATTAAAATTCACATTTTAACCTTCTCAACTCTCACAAAATTAAATGAATTAACTTCAGCTCTCATGCAGTAGTGTTCTCCTCTCCCCGAGGAGTATGTCAGTAAGACTACAGTTGGAATTAAATGATAAATGAACCATACAGGCAGCACCACTGCTGACAGTGAGAACACTGATTTACAACATAATGAGCTCAACCTGTGCAATACGGTTTATTCAAAGTGAGACAATTGCGTCTTGCAGTATATTTTATGTTTCTCAGAGAGCAGCCACAATAGTTTATGGTAAAAGCAAGAAATCGAGTTGACTTATAACCCTTGCTGTGTAATATTAAATAAATATGGGCATTTTGGGAGGTAAGTTCTTTTCAGAAGTTTTTTTCAATACGTCCAGAATCCATGTAGTGAGGTGATGGTCCATTCCTGAGTAGGGATGGGTATCGTTTAGGTTTTATCCGATACCAGTACCAAACCGGTACTTTTTAAATGGTGGTGCTTAAACGGTGCTCGAACCGGTGCTTAAAGAATGGAGAACACAAAATTGGTCCAAAAACCTCTCATGTTCAGCTGTTTTTTTGTAAAAAGATAACAATGTTAGCCTTTTCTGCAGCTATAGGGGATTTATGGTATCACTCTTGGCTGGAAGCAGTGCTTAAACAATGGAAAAAAACACAAACTTTGTCCAAAAACCTCTCATGTTTAACTGTTTTCCACTTTTTCTTTGGTCATTTTAGCCTTTTTGGCCAGGGTGAAGGGAGTATCTGCCATCAAACAAGAAGACAGCCGCATGTAACTACGACGGTGTTTGCTAGTTCACCTTACATGCATTAATTTAATAACGTGGTTAGCCTACTCAACGTAAATTACACACGAACAACATTAAGCTACTGACCCAGAGAAGAACGGCTGCTGCTGCCATCATCATCCGTCATTATTTCTGCTACACTGGCAGGGCTAGGGGCCAGGACTCTCCTCTTCGGGTTCTTGGGGGATGTTGCTAACTCCGGGTCCGATAACAGGCACCACACCCGCATAGGGGTGCAACGATATTCGTATCGATATTGAACCGTTCGATACAGTGCTTTCGGTTCGGTACGCATATGTATCGAACAATACAACATTTGTAATTTATTTTATCAATTTTCCTTCTGACGATGCTGTCTGTGTTGAGCGCTCAGTGAATCTGTGTTCGACTACTCCGCCTAGGCTGCACTGTCGAGCGCAGATCCACTGAGCGCTCAACACAGACAGCATCGTCAGAAGGAAGAGCGCAGGGCAAGCTAGCGAGACAGAAGTTAAGCTCTCCTTGCAACAGGCAAATTGAACCTCATTCAGATCTGGCGTTTGGAATTATTTTGGTTTTCATGTGACGTATGACCCTGAAGGTAAGCGAGTCATGGACTAAAGTAAAACAGTATGTTGGATGTGCCATGCAATGCTCAATTACATTGGTGGGAACTAGTGTGTTAGCGCAGTTAGCTCGTTAACGTGTTGGCTCGTCTAGCCCCATGCACGGGGCGATCGGCGGTAGCTCGTTAACGGAGATTTGCCGTGTTGTGGCGTTAAGGTCATTTCAACGAGATTAACCTGAAAGCACTAGTGGGAACACAACGAATATGACTGCACATTTACGCCGACATCATCCTAGTGCAAAGACAAGGAAGCAGACAAAAGCAAGCATGCTACTAACTTTAGCCGAGTCATTTAGACAGCTGTTAGCACATGATTCTCCTTATGCTGCTGAGAATATAGCCCAGAAGAAGCGGATAGTATAGCTTTTATTTTGGAAAGAGCCATTTCTCTGTAATAAACTCTCTTTTCCAAAGATGAGTGATTCCTCAATCAGATACAGGGCTGCAATATCGCTAGCCCGACGTCCCGGAGCTAGCGATTTTTTCAGTCGGGCTACCAAAATCTATCTCTTCCCTGCCCGTCGGGCTATTGTAGGAAAAATATATGTCAATGCTTTTGCATTCTTTCAGAAATGTAGCTGGGTAATTATGTCATTGGCATCGGTGAGCCACTGTCAATATGTGACATATTGAAGTCGCGTTTGAATTTGCGCTTGTTTTTTTGCTTTCACTTTGCAATCGTGCGAACTGTGTATAGAGAGCGACAGCACTGATCTGTGAGTGATGATAATTTGTGCACCAATTCCTCTGACATCGTCTTATTAATCGTTAGCTTACTATGCAAACATGACAAGTGAAATCTCCCGCAGCACTTAAACATGTGAGAGGTTGATCGCGCAGAGAATCGCTGAGCTTATGTGAGTGCAGTGTGTAAAAGCAGCGATTTATTAGTTCTGCTGAGCCAAATAAGACAGGTCAGGGTGAAGAAGTGACAGCCAAAGAAAAGCTTACCACAAAACGGAGAAGTTATGACAAATCAGACTATAAGGCAAAAAGAAAGTGCAGCTTTATGGTTTCATGGACAAAAAATTTCTGTGGCTGCAATATGACGAGCTAAATAACCAGGGGCTGCACATAAGTGGTCCGCAGGTGCGCATTCGCTGTCAAAATAAAAAACACGCACAAGGGTTAGGGTTAAATTTAAAAACTGTACTTTTGAGTTAAAATATATATTTATAATTTTAATAAAGCTGCACTTTCTTTTTGCCTTATAGTCTGATTTGTCATAACTTTTCCGTTTTGTGGTAAGCTTTTCTTTGGCTGTCACTTCTTCACCCTGACCTGTCTTATTTGGCTCAGCAGAACTGAAATGCTTTTACACACTCACTCACATAAGCTCAGCGATTCTCTGCGCGATCAACCTCTCACATGTTTAAGCTTGCTGCGGGAGATTTCACTTGTCATGTTTGCATAGTAAGCTAACGATTAATAAGACGATGTCAGAGGAATTGGTGCACAAATTATCATCACTCACAGATCAGTGCTGTCGCTCTCTATACACAGTTCGCACGATTGCAAAGTGAAAGCAAAAAAACAAGCGCAAATTCAAACGCGACTTCAATATGTCACATATTGACAGTGGCTCACCGATGCCAATGACATAATTACCCAGCTACATTTCTGAAAGAATGCAAAAGCATTGACATATATTTTTCCTACAATAGCCCGACGGGCAGGGAAGAGATAGATTTTGGTAGCCCGACTGAAAAAATCGCTAGCTCCGGGACGTCGGGCTAGCGATATTGCAAGCCCTGTATCTGATTGAGGAATCACTCATCTTTGGAAAAGAGAGTTTATTACAGAGAAATGTCTCTTTCCAAAATAAAAGCTATACTATCCGCTTCTTCTGGGCTATATTCTCAGCAGCATAAGGAGAATCATGTGCTAACAGCTGTCTAAATGACTCGGCTAAAGTTAGTAGCATGCTTGCTTTTTTTTTGTCTGCTTCCACTTGTCTTTGCACTAGGATGATGTCGGCGTAAATGTGCAGTCATATTCGTTGTGTTCCCACTAGTGCTTTCAGGTTAATCTCGTTGAAATGACCTTAACGCCACAACACGGCAAATCTCCGTTAACGAGCTACCGCCGATCGCCCCGTGCATGGGGCTAGACGGCCAACACGTTAACGAGCTAACTGCGCTAACACACTAGTTCCCACCCATGTAATTGAGCATTGCATGGCACATCCAACATACTGTTTTACTTTAGTCCATGACGCGCTTACCTTCAGGGTCATACGTCACATGAAAACCAAAATAATTCCAAACGCCAGATCTGAATGAGGGTGGGAGAGGTTCAATTTGCCATGTTGCAAGGAGAGCTTAACTTCTGTCTCGCTAGCTTGCCCTGCGCTCTTCCTTCTGACTATGCTGTCTGTGTTGAGCGCTCAGTGGATCTGCGCTCGACAGTGCAGCCTAGGCGGAGTAGTCGAACGCAGATTCACTGAGCGCTCAACACAGACAGCATCGTCAGAAGGAAAGTTGATAAAATAAATTACAAATGTTGTATTGTTCGATACATATGCGTACCGAACCGAAAGCACTGTATCGAACGGTTCAATATCGATACGAGTATCGTTGCACCCCTATGCGGGTGTGGTGCCTGTTATCGGACCCGGAGTTAGCAACATCCCCCAAGAACCCGAAGAGGAGAGTCCTGGCCCCTAGCCCTGCCAGTGTAGCAGAAATGATGACGGATGATGATGGCAGCAGCAGCCGTTCTTCTCTG
>NW_024582395.1:2588458-2656128 GCF_018398535.1 Haplochromis burtoni
GTCAAAGGAGGTAACACCTCGAATCTGATGAAACACCTGGCGACGGGTTTTTTTTAAAGCCGAGAAATGCGCCGTATTTGATAGCTTGCTGCGAGACCTCACACCGAGCACATCTACTGCGAGGGGTGCAACGATACACAAAATTCACGGTTCGGTTCGTTCGATACTTTGGTGTCACGGTTCGATATTTTTTCGATACAAAAAAATGTTCATGCACTTTTTAATTTGTCATTTATTAAAATTATAAATATATATTTTAACTCAAAAGTACAGTTTTTAAATTTAACCCTAACCCTTGTGCGTGTTTTTTATTTTGACAGCGAATGCGCACCTGCGGACCACTTATGTGCAGCCCTGGTTATTTAGCTCGTCATATTGCAGCCACAGAAATTTTTTGTCCATGAAACCATAAAGCTGCACTTTCTTTTTGCCTTATAGTCTGATTTGTCATAACTTCTCCGTTTTGTGGTAAGCTTTTCTTTGGCTGTCACTTCTTCACCCTGACCTGTCTTATTTGGCTCAGCAGAACTAATATAACCGTGCTTTTACACACGTCACTCACATAAGCTCAGCGATTCTCTGCGCGATCAACCTCTCACATGTTTAAGCTGCTGCGGGAGATTTCACTTGTCATGTTTGCATAGTAAGCTAACGATTAATAAGACGATGTCAGAGGAATTGGTGCACAAATTATCATCACTCACAGATCAGTGCTGTCGCTCTCTATACACAGTTCGCACGATTGCAAAGTGAAAGCAAAAAAACAAGCGCAAATTCAAACGCGACTTCAATATGTCACATATTGACAGTGGCTCACCGATGCCAATGACATAATTACCCAGCTACATTTCTGAAAGAATGCAAAAGCATTGACATATATTTTTCCTACAATAGCCCGACGGGCAGGGAAGAGATAGATTTTGGTAGCCCGACTGAAAAAATCGCTAGCTCCGGGACGTCGGGCTAGCGATATTGCAGAGCCCTGTATCTGATTGAGGAATCACTCATCTTTGGAAAAGAGAGTTTATTACAGAGAAATGGCTCTTTCCAAAATAAAAGCTATACTATCCGCTTCTTCTGGGCTATATTCTCAGCAGCATAAGGAGAATCATGTGCTAACAGCTGTCTAAATGACTCGGCTAAAGTTAGTAGCATGCTTGTTTTGTTCTTCACTTGTCTTTGCACTAGGATGATGTCGGCGTAAATGTGCAGTCATATTCGTTGTGTTCCCACTAGTGCTTTCAGGTTAATCTCGTTGAAATGACCTTAACGCCACAACACGCAAATCTCCGTTAACGAGCTACCGCCGATCGCCCCGTGCATGGGGCTAGACAGGCCAACACGTTAACGAGCTAACTGCGCTAACACACTAGTTCCCACCAATGTATTTTTTTAGTATCAGCTTAAAGCACTTGTTGCAGGCTGCTGAGTTTGCATCTTTTGCTGAAATAAACTGAAATGCACCGAAATAAAGCACCGAAATGTGCGCTGCTTTTTGGTCTGGTTACTACTGTTTAAGTCAGAACCGGTGCCATCATGGCACCGGATACTGGTACCCATCCCTACTTTTCTATTTGTTATACAAATGAGATAAAATTTAATAATTAGACAGCCATAAAGGTGTCTGCTGGCAGTTTTGTTTTAGTTTTTCCACTGAGCCAGGATAGCTGTTTTAAACTGCTTCCTACACCAAGCTAAGCTGAGCTAAAATAAACCAAGATAAGATAAGCTGAGTGGCTTTGAGCTCTTGCTTCACATTTAACACATACAGCAAGACGCTATTTCAAAGTTTGGATTTAATCGTCAACTCAAATCAGCTTTTACTCCCATATTATCCTGATTTTATCAAAATTCTCATGAACTTGAGTAGAAATCACATTAAACATCAACTCGATAGACAAAACATTCTCAACACAGGAGCCAGTAAGATAGCAGAGGTGTCCACATTTTCAATCGTATCACATGATCTTCCTTGGATGCAGATGGAGGTTACACGGTTATGATGCAAGGAAACAAGTTCAATCTCACCTCCAATCTTAAAAAAGGCATCTGCTGAGCATTTACCAACAGTTAATGTTTCCAGTGCTGTAGGTGAACTCATTTTAACTTCAATATTTCATACTGGATGTCATATAGTGATATACAGTGGCAAAACAGTTAAATTATAATAATTATTAATTATTCTATTTAAAAAAACTATTTGTATCCACTGCATCAAACTGAATTATAAGTTTGCTCACGTGCAAGAAAATAATTTTTATGACTTCATTTTAATGGAGAAAGACAGAATATCCAGCTCCTGTGGACTGGCCATGTGCCCATGTGGCACAAAGATTACAATCAACTAATGCACAAGGCTGGAATATCCATCAGCAATAAGCTTGGTGAGAAGGTGACAACGCCTGGTGCGATTATTTGGGAACTTAAATAAATATAAAATGACCGTCAGTCTCACTCGGTCTGGAGCTCTGAACAAGAACCTCCTTCTTTCACCCAGAACATAACAATGACCCAAAACATACCGCCAAGACAACAAAGGCAGAGCTAAAAGAAGAAGCTTATTGAGATCACAGAGTGGCCCAGCCAGTCTCCAGACTTGAATCCTATAGAAAATCTGTGGAGGGAGCTGAAAGCAGCTGCCAAGAAATCAAAAAGATTTAGAAAGTTTCAGTCAAGAGTCATCTTTTGCTTAGAGGTCAAATAGTAGCATGCAAATCAATTTTGCAATCAAGTCTTTCTCCATTAAAATGAAACTACCATAAAACTTAGACACTGTTTATTTCTTTGAATGTGAGCAAACTTGCAAATTCAGCATGGAATCAAACAATTATATTCCCCCCAGTTTACCTAATCAGTATTTTACTAGTTATTTAAATATTGTTGTGAAAAAGATCCCAACCTCCTCACCTAGTCTAAATAGAAGAGTAAGCATTCATTCATTCATTATTCAGATTAACTGAATAATTTCACATGCAAAGGGAACATATGTCACAATTTCAGCATGCTTTAAAATGATGCATTCCTGAAATAAAATTCAACCCCATAAAATAACATCACAGACTCAGCTCATCCCAATGCAGTAGCCTAGTTTCTGTTTCTCTCTTTCAACATCTCACAGAGGGGGAAGAAAGATATGAAAGCTTTGATTGTACTTTATCCTTGAAGTATGAAAAAGTAAACGCACAGAGAGAGAGAACGGGGGAAAAAAAGGTGGGAAAGGAGCTTCAGGTGCCATCCAGATTCCACCGCTATCTTTTAGTCTTTCATGACCAAATCAAAACATATCTAGTGTCTCGTCTTTATTGTCAATCCCTTTAATGTCTTTTCCCCTGCTTCAGCTCCTCCATCCATCCATCAACCCATGTTTTTCTAACCTTAAAGCACACACAGGCTTATGCACAGACAAATAAACACTAAATAGTATCCCATCCATCTCACACTAACAGCCATAACCACACACTTATTACGCAGAAACAACACATGCCCGTGCGTTTACACATGCACGCCTGCATATGCCACCCATTCAGAGAGCCACACACCTCAACCACCTTTAACCATTCCTGTCTCCACACTCAAGTCGTGATGGCTGCTTCCAAGATGTGGGAGACAGTAGACGCGTAGCCTCTGCTGAGCCTCCTGAAATGCAAGAGTTGTTTTTCAGCCAGGCTTTCACGATCTCAGGTCAAATATGCTTGCTGCTGAAGGCATTTCATCATCTCGCAAATTTTAGAAAGGTCTATGAAAGGTTTTCCGATGTTTCGAGTCCAGGTTGCGTGCTGTCTCTTTCAAAAATGGATGACTTCTGTCAACTTAAGTGCCTTGCTGGAAATGCAATTCCAAGCTGAACCATTTACCTGCGTGGGTGCGTTCAGGTGCTATCCAACTTTAAAAGTCTTTGTGGTGTCAGTGTTAATAAGAAACTTTATTCCATGCTGCAGGTACAAAATATGAACTCAACCCTTAGACTAATGTGACAGCCATCCAATTTGAGATAGTCCAGATAACTTTGTAGGTTTAAAAACTGTAAAAGCAAGAGTGAAACATGCCTTCAGATAGAATTAACTAAGTATTAAACCAATGGTGACAAAGATGAAGTGTTAAAATGTGGGGTGTATGTTGGGGTAACTGTCTCCCTCTGAGGGTTTCTCCCATCTCTGCTGTGACTAAAAGGATTGCAGAGACTTTTTTTTTTTTGACGTAATAGCAGAGAGAGGAAACAGCCTTCTTGGAAGCAACTGCCAAAATGATTTTTCCATCCTTGCCACCCCCTTTGCCACCTTCCTCCTTTCCTCATCTCCTTTCTCCTCCTCCTCCTCCTCACTAACCTATCTCTTCATACTGCTCTTCACACCAATGTGTCTTTTTTAGAGCCTTCAGAGGCTGGGTGTCTTATCGAGGTTTCCCAGGTCTACGGGCAAAGCTGAGGAGAAGCTACTGTCAACTCCTCTCTCTGCTATCAGCCCCGTGGCAGTCACAATGACACTGACATGCATACTCAAGCAAGCACATTACCACACGCACACAAATGCACGCACGCACACACACACACACAAGGGAATTTATCAATCCCAAACAAAAGTCTGCTTTAGACTGGAGTCATTTTCCCAGAGGGCTGCAGCAGAAAGAAAAATTGTGCTTAATGGACATTATTGTAAAAGTGCTTTATGAAATCTGTCAAAAGGCTACCAGACCAGTAAATAGAGCAGGGTGAAGCTTACAAGAAGCCGACACCTTATTCAAATAAGATGCTGAACACATCTAAATCCTATCCAGTCGGTGAAAAGCAATGCATAAAAAGCACATTCTTGCCAAAATGATTTCAAGAAACAAAGAACAGGACCATTTTTTTTCTCCTCAGTTGCCTCAAAATGATGTAATTGACTATGTTTCTCAGTGTTAATAAGACAAAACAAAAAGATCTTCTACCAACTGTTTTAACTCCATATATCAGCTGTTTGTTTACTTCGTTGCTGTCATTTCACGGCTAACTGTCATGTTTGTCTCTCTTAAAAACAAAGAACAGTCAATGAAGAATCTAGACTGTGTTTATTATTATAAAGTGGTTAACTACAAATTTGTGATGAGTCATGTCATAGACAAAAAAGTACGCTGTGAAATCTTCCTGTTCCTCAAATTTACACAAGATCTCTGATAACAAAAAAAAAAACAGAGAATGGAGAGCCATTCCAAGAATGAGGCAACATGAAAAGACATGCAGACACTTTAGTTCTTTGTCCATTGTTCTCTCACCCTTTGCCAGTGTGTTTATCAGATGAACAATGTGAACCACTCCCACTGGCTTAATTGGTGACCCATGTATCTCATACAGTAAACAAACACTCTGAAATAACTTATTACGCCCTGTGCCATGTTATTAATGTGTGTGTGTGTGTGCGCGTGTGTGTGTTAAAGGGAGGCTGAGTTGGAAGGAGAAAAGGTGGGTGTGCTGTAGCATGACAGAGAAAAACATTCTCACAAATTAAAATTACTACACTAAAATGGGCTTCGCTTAGCAGAAGGCAGCCAAAGAAATTAACAAGCATGTCAGAAAATTCAGCCAGGATCATCTATCTACATCATCAGAGGTTCCTAACTTAGAGAGTTTGTCATTAATATTGCTTAACATAAAGAGACTTTTAATATATGTATATATTTATATATAAAATGAGTAATATCATAAGAGACACCACAAGCCTCCACACTTTAAGTCTTTAAGTAATGTTAGATATGTTACATGCTCCTTGGGGAAATTTGTCTTCTTCATTTGACCCATCCAATCTAATTAGAGGCAGCAGGCACTCACAGTGCAGCACCCAGTGGCCAGCTCCAGCTCCTTGGTCAAGGGCAACAGCAGGAGTATTCCCAATATCTAACACGGTGTGAGAGAAAAATGGCACACACAGTGAAAGCGAATGCAGAGAGGACAAGTAAAGTTTTTCTTCTCTCTTCTGTTCTGTCTTTATTTAACCTACTTCTCTATATCTAGGAGAAAATTGAAAACAATATCAACTTCATGCAAAGCGAGTTTAATATTGCCTTGGAGAGTTGGGGCATGTGACATTTAGCTCTGGTAACCTTTGCTTTCTGTGGCTTTACTCTCAAAGCTGCAGGCAAAGTTAAATCCCAGCAGTTTTGTTTACACGGCGTCCAGTTTTCCTGACATGCACAACAGGATGTGTGTGTGTGTGTGTGTGTGTGTGTGGGGGGGGGGAGGGGGATTTCAGGATGCATTTAATCAATAACAACCGCTGCAAGTTGTTTGTGTAAAAAGATGTGCAACACCAACATGTGTATGTTACATGTCCAACAAAGGTTGCCCGTTTTGCTGTTGTACAGAAACTTAAATATATATATGAAGGGGCCAAAGTCTGTGAAACGTAGAGGAAGAAGACGCCTACATAAACAAGTGGGTTCTGACACTTGTACTAGACTTAGAACAATGAGGATTACTTCTCAACACCCACCAACACTGGCATGTTCTGGCCTATCTGACAAGCTGTCATCTTCTACATTGTTCACTCTGTGCAATTGCACAGTGACAAATGGTATGAACAAAACTGTGTAGGAGAATAGCACAGATTTAAGAGAAAAAATGTCAAACTACAGTACATAATCTCTGCTACTGGCAATCATTTAAACAGCTAAGCTAGAGCCATGTGCACTGAATCTACCTACACATCAAATATCGAGCTGAACGCCACATCTGCACTGTCAGATATCTTCAATGGTAATCCTTTGCCATTCATATCAACTGTACAATGCTAATGCTAATATTGAAAAACAGTGCCAACAGCTACTGCCCTTCTTTAAACAATAAGTTGGCTGTCTTTCATGCGACAGTGTCAGTTTTATTTGGCTCTCAACAACACATTATACAAACTGAAAATTAATGCAACCTTCAAGCTGTTGAACCATCACCAAGTCACAGCTGGGAGCCACTTGGAAGGCTTTTATAGTTGCTTTAAAATGGGGGATATATTCAGAGCACTAGGGGGAATTACAGCTGAGTGTGTGTGTGTGTGTGTGTGTGTGTGTGTGTGTGTGTGTGTGTGTGTGTGTGTGTGTGCATTACTCATTTAGCGGGGACATAAATCCGTTTATATAGTCACAGTTCAAGGGCTTTCCTTTTTTCTTTTTAAATAAACAAGAAATATGACAATTAAATTAATTAAATAAAATTTTATTTTGTCCAGTCTAATGATGGCCTCCTTCACTTTCATTGACATTTCTTTGGAGAATTCAGTTCAACGCTTGGATCCAACTTCAGATCTTCTATCTGCTTAACTTGGTCATGAAATAATGAGGGAACATGCTTCACCTGGACCTCATGACTGCTTAATTGTCCAATTAAGTTTTCAGCCCTTGAAACTGTGGGACTGTGTATAAAAATCACTCATTCCTCAACAGTTAATTCAATACTTACATTAAACCCTTCAAGTTAAATGCACTCCAATCACATCTTGATGGTCTAGAGACAAAATCACCAAATATTACCAAAACTTTGTGCTGTCCAAATACTTTAGGACCTCACTGCACCTGTACCTTGTTTGTGTGATGTAAAGCATGTGTGCTAGAAATGTTACAGCTGCAATAAAGAGGTGAAACTGGAGCCTTCTGATGTGTGAGCTGTGGCTTTTTTTGCATTCAAAATGTTGACTTGCTTTGAGCCCAATACCTTCCCTGTGTTTTCTTGGTATGGATGTGTGTGTATTTTCTTCTACGTTGCTTATCTGTACCTAAAGCATAAAGTTTAGGGTACGCATCCCGATGAATGTGTCCTCACAAACACAAAGAAACCAACAAGTGCGGAGTGTGTGCACTGCACATCTGTTTGCACATAATGTTTGAACATGAGAGCGTGTGAGTCTATGCATATGTGTGCACCATCATTAGAGGAAGGTCAGTGTGACACCCTGTATGCTTTATAAATAATGTAAAACAGCACAGGAATTAGACTTTGTAATTATAACTCTTCACAGCACTATGGCTGCTCTTTGCATGTATACATGTGTGCATTATGAGCATCTGTGTCTTTGTGTGTGTGTGTGTTTGTCTAATCTCTAATTAGCTCCAAGAGAATACACTGCCTACTAAAGTGTTGCATTACTTATTGCTGGGGAAGAGGGAAGTGGTGGAGGGCTAAAAATGCCTCGGTTCATTATCATTTGTCTCGTGTAGTTTATGTGGCTGTTTTAAAGAAATTCACAAAAGGAATACGTGAGAGAAAGAAAATGGGGAGAAAAGAAAGACAACATTTAGAAATATGCAAGCTCACAGGCTTATACTCTATTTGTATGAATGAGCATGAGTGAATGGCTCATGTTTATAAAGTGAGCCTGGCAGTGAGTGTATGTGAGTGTTGCACTTGTAATCATATTCATCCCTGTCAGGTCAGCCACAGTTTACACTGCCACTTTCAATCTAGCGGCTGTGACTTCGCTTTAAACAGCACACACATGGTATTTGGCTGCTATTCTAATGACATTTAACGCTGACCGATAGGGACTGCATGTCACTCTAATTAGAAGAAGCGTTCCCCTGTATGGCTAACTGTTAGACTAACATCGACTCCTCCCTGCAAATTTGGGGATGAATTATTGAAAAGGGCAAAGCTGAGCACCTTGATGAGGATGGCACATTTGGCTGGCTGAACGGTCAAACTGACACAGCTCAGAGAAAGAGAATAAAGGCCATCACTATCACACTAGTTCAGAGTGCAGCTTTGTGTGGAACCTGGACCTTATCATAGAAACTACTGGCAATCCATCCCAAAGATGACCTAAAAGCCAGAAGTTACCAAAGTTCAAATTAACATCAAATTTTGAACAGCTGCCTGCGTGGTCGTATTTATCAGAAACCAGCATTATGGCTCAGCCACACTAGAGTAAAAACAGGATGGCAACTCCCTCGTGATTAGGAATAACTGGTGTTTGCAAAATAATTACAATTAATTTCTTTCCACATTCAGCAACAGACTGCTGGCATTTGGGGTGAACAAGTGGTTGTCCAGAGGTTGACTCACAAGACAACTGCATGGCTCACCTGGTCGGACTAAATCTGTCTTCAAACAGTCGCAGTTTGAGAACTGACTGTAATCACCTTCAGACAGACTGATGAAGATTTGCAAATAATCACAGTCTAGTTTATAAATGCAGACACTGTGCTAAACATTCAGTCAGTGTGTGCACCACAATTCATTTATGACGCATCTCTTTTCAATAACAGACTTTGCTGAACTGGTTGTCAACTGGTTGTATGAGTTTCTGGCTGAAGTTACTGCAAAGTCCCGTTTAATGAGAATTTCTATGCATACAGATGCAATACATTTGCAATTTTCACAAAGTTAATCGCCGTATGATCAGAAACAGTTCTCATATAACTGCCAACTTGACTGGATAGCGGACATATTACTAGTCATATTATTGGTTTATCGTAGTCTTGATAATTGGTCACAGTAACTTTGGTCATGCCACAGTTTCCAACCTCTGTTTTCCCTACTGTGACTAGGGCAGAGCAATTTGGCCAAAAATATTTATCACGATATATATTTGAAAATTTGCAAATACTTTACAACTCCACAACTTTATTAGTGCAAAAAAAATCCCATGAATGTATTTTCACAAGCAGCTGTGTTTTATGTGCATTAAAGTTATATAAAAATGTAACAGTGCAAATGCAAATTCCTTGCTGACAGTTTAACCAAAAGGCATTTCCAGTGGAAACTGGCCGACATATCCTCAGCATAACCATGTATAATATCCACAAAACTTAAAAAGAGGTTATACACACACACACAATACAGTAATATTATATTGAAGAACAGTACGTATCACTCCGCGAAGCTCCTGCCTACGGTAGCCGTAATGCTTCGACAATCCACATAAAATGTATGTAGCACATAAAATCGGTTCGAGGTCAGTAAGCACAACCAGAATTCATACATAAGGCACACGGGATTATAAGATTTTTCAGAAAATCAAAGGATTGATTTTAAGTGTTCCTTATTTTCCGAGAAACATGGTAATAACGACAGCCCGCTTGCATGCTCTACCAAAAACTGTGACTGTAGCATTAGGTATTAAAACGTTTTGAATGCAAAGGGTGTAGCTTCAGTGCACCTAGCAGCAAGAGCTTAATGGCCCTCATTTACTAATATGTGTGTAGAAATCTTCTTATCCTGTGCAAATAACAAGTGTGTACACAAAATTACCACCGGATTTATGAAAGGTGCACACTTGTGTATTTGGTTCTTACCACTATTTGCACATTAATAAATCAGAACCAATAGCTTCGTGTATTTTCCATACAATCTGTGTACCATCTAGATATTGCCACGACCTAATTCCTCTAAACTTGTTTGCTTCCTGGTGAAGCAAAAGCAATGTTGTGAGACAAAAATCTACACCTCGCAAGAAAGAAAGCTTGAGTGTGTGTGTGAGAGAGAGAAAGAGTGTCGAGTGTTGCGTGTGTATGTGACTTTGTCACGAAATGTACTTAAAATTGAGGGTGGCACTCCACAAAAATGCACCCGCCTCAGGAGCCAGAGGCAGACAGAGATGGATGCAGGAGAACTGGGCCATCCACAAACCCCAAGAGTACCGAAGACCTAAGGCCACACATCTCGGTGATATCTGTGCTCCCATCCTAGTAAGAGAAGGAGCCACGGCCAAGGGGTGGAAGTCCCAGAGGACCAGAGTCGACTGGTGCGAGCAGAGATCACGGTCCCAGGGCTCCAGGCGCCCAAGAACCGCCCAGAACCCGGTAGAGCAGTTTATTAGTCAGTGTAAATGTTTTTTTGAGGACACTGTAAAAAGAACCAATACATGTGCAAGTACCAGCCTGTTTTTATAAAACCATAATATGTAAGTGAACTGCAATAAGCGATATGGTGTGTTTTTGCTGGATGTCACTGGTTAAAAGTGACATCCAGCACTGAATTCTTAAAGGCTGCAGAAAAAAGATCAGACTACCTCAAAGTGTCCGGTGAGGTGTTGATAATCAATTGTACATTCAGACATAATCGAATAAATGTACTTCTTTGTTTTCAGTAGCAGACGCAGGGAAACAAAACAAATTCATTGATATGCCTTCAGCTACCGTCGGGACATTTACTTAAATGACTAAACTGAGATGACTGAAGATTGAAATCTAATTTGTTGCTTTGCTACATTCCAAAAGCTTTCTTACCGATCGCTTTGATGGCTGAATCCAAATTTTGCTACAGAGCAACCCAGATAACTAAAAGATTCAGTGCAGTTGTAGATCCTGAATATGTGTATAAACCTCTTTCATGTGTGAGCGTGAGAGAAATAAAGAGTGTGTTAGCCGTTCCCAAGTGATGATTGACGCCGCTGATGACAGAACGGTGGCATCGGATTCTTTTCCGTCTTGCTCCCAAGGCTCCTGACCCACCTAATTGGTTTTCATTGTTTAAAAGACCAAACCATGAAAGGCACCACTGTCAATCTGACGGCTTTCACTTTCAGATTAGGCTCTCTCTATTATTTATAACTGACAAGAAACTTTCTGATATACTCTCTCAAATATACAGACAACAATCCCAACTTGTCTACACACAGACCACACTTTGGTGATCACATATGCGCACTTATGCTTTCTCTGCGAGCGTGCGCGCACACAGAGTGTAAGTACGTTCAGAGACAGCCAGCACACCCTGACACAGCAAAGAGAATATATGACCAAAGGGACTTTTTCAGTGTGTCTGTGTGTGATTGTTTGTGGATGTGGTATGTTTGAGAGAGGAAAATGAAGATGGACAGTGTGTGTTTGCATATGTATGTATTTCAGAAGGAGACAGACTGATTTTGTGAGTGTGTGTATGTGTGTCTGTGTGTGTTCAAAGCCTTCATATTTTGCCTCTGTACAGACTCTGCAGAACTGCTTGACAGTGCAGAACTACCGACACTTATACAAGTTCTGTGAGAGTTTTTGCTCCAGACAATACAGAAAAGGCTCATTCTAATGATCAAAGCACTAGAATAACCCAAGGAAATGTCACTACATAATCCTGGACAGTAAAAATAACCTCATAAATTCTTGTTTAACTTTGCTGAGCACAAAAATAAACACCACGCACAATGGACTCGGAGGCTTAAATGTTAAATTCCAATCAGAGAAATATTTGACATAAAATAAATGTCTCTTCCCTCAAAATGACTTTCCCATCGCCACAAATAGGCTAAACTTCAACAACTCCTCTGACAGCTACACAAACATCCTCCCGTTCAGCCTGTTCCACATCAGCACGTTAGCTAACGGCTGAAAAAATAGTCAAAACCACTACAAACAACATTTTCCTTCCTGCTATGCATCTAATCTGCACCTATCTCCCCTATCTCCACATCAGGGATACAAATTTAGCACAGATTGAGTCGTACTTTGACAGGAGGCTAGATGCTGTAAAGCTATCTTTCTAGGTTGGTGGAACCCCAGTATGCAGTCTGATAACATCAGATACATCTCAAACCAGGAGAAGGTCCGACTCCACCTACTTCCACCTACACATGTTCAAGGTATTCACTACACAAACACATACACCTCTTTTATCCCAAGCTCTGTTCCCTCTTTAAGATGCCAATCAAACATTGATAAGCACTTGCTTTTAGACTTACAGTGACAGCATCCTTCTCTACCTGCCTGTCTATTGTCCTTTCTTCTTTACACAGTTCTGACAATATGAGTTTTGTCAATATTGCATAGCAGCCTCTCTTTCATTCTCCCTCTTTTTTCCTACTGTGATAGTGATCCTAGCGATAAAGCTTGCCTCTATTATTAGCAGAGTAATAGAGGGCTGTGGTTGTGAGGATCTGACAAGGAGATGATAACAGAAGTGCTTACTCCTCCGTTCTCCTCCTATATCATTTAGAAAATAGTTGCAGTGCCGCAGCAGATCATGGCTGGCTAATGGCCTTAGAACATAACTGCTGCCACAGTAAGACACACTTACCATTACTCAATTTGTACAGACATTAAAAAGAACATCATTAAATGTAAGAATGTATCTTTTATTTCACTACTCAAACATGCTCCAATAAATATTTGTGACCAGGCACAAGGACCAGAAGCCAAATTAAGAGGTGTAATTAAGAAAGAGTGAGACTTGAGCTGTGCAGGCCTAGGGCTTCTTTCAGGATTGAGCTTCCTATTACGAACTCGCAGCTGCTTTGTCTGAATGTGCATACCTCCTGGTTTTGGCAGCTCTCAACCAAAACATGCATCTTTTTCTTTTGAAATTGCCAGTGGGTGCATTTCCAGACATACTTATCTTCTGTTGCAAATTATTTTCTTTGGAGAAGCTCCAGATCTGACACCTGGCGACATCAAGGAGTTAAAATTAGGTCTACAACATTAGGCTTTAGGGGAGTGTGCTCATTCAGTCCCGAAATACAGATCACATTTTGTCTGCCCAGCAATGTAACATCCATGGAATAAAGTAGAGTAAAGACCCAGTTGAAGAAGGAAACCACTTTATTTGTAGTTGGGTCTAATTTCAATAACAATATGCAAATGTAGACAAGTAAAATACTGAAATCTGAGAAAACAAAGCCAACACCGCATCACAGTAAAAGAGGGAAGGAAACAAAAGCAGTCATTGTTAGAACAGCAAAAGTAACCATCACCAGTCAAAGTTATGGTCACTTTTAACAAACAGACTGGGTAAAACTGTTATAAATGAGTTCATCTTAGTGTATCTGAGGGTTTCTTTACAACTTGTAACATGTCACGCCTTTTGCTGTCAAGTATTTTCAATTTTATTGCTCTTATTTTATTCACTAACCTTTAGTGTAATTAATTTGTATATTTTAATCAATTTTTTGTCTTTTTTCATTAATTTAACAAAGGGTTTCTTTGAAGCTTTTTCTTAACTGCTCATTTGTTTTTAACACTGTGTGTAATTACCAGCTTGTTCAATCGTCTGTGAAGTACTCTGAAATACACTATCCTTCATAAAAGATCTTATACAGCACAAAGCCTGATTGATGTTCACTTAGTCCGTACAATGCTGTTATTACCAGCATGAATTTTTTGTATGGCGTCCAACAACAACAGAAGACAACACAACATAATGTAGTAGTGTTGCAGTGAAGAAAACGAATGAACAGACATGAATTAAGATTTCAGCAGACACGACGTAAAATGGACCACATCCCAGTTTGAAAATGTGTGAAAAAGTCCTGTTAAGAACGTGTGTGAAGTTTCTCTGTTAAGCTCAGAAAAAGAACTATAAACCACGAGCTTATTTCCACAGGCTAATGATTATTACACTGCAAGTATTCCTGAGCCTGTTCTGAGAGAAAAGGTCAATAAGAGGTGCTTTTTGTATGAGTTTGGCTCTGACAGCATCACTGAAGACAACCAAAGCCTGCATAGATTTCTAGGGGGTATTTATTTGAGCGCTGTGGGTGACTATGGAAAGCGTTCAGAATAAAAAAGGAATAGTTCTCCAAGAGACCACCTGCTGTGTGTCTCTACACTATGAGTTTTCTGCTATGCATCTGTTACTTACATACACACAATTTAGGCTCGGTTTGAACACATTCACCTCAAATGGTGTGCATCTCTGTGTGTTTGTGTGTCTGCATCGAGTCTAGCGCTCTCAAGTGTGTGTTCCACCAAGTCTAAGAAGGTGACATATCGGCGGAGCTTCCTGTATCTATAATTCATAGTGCAGCCTCTAAACAAAGAACTGAGTGCTCGACTCCCATCAGATATGCTACAGGGGAACTGACACGGTTGCAAAAGCTGCAAACAAAATATAGCTGGATAGCTAGGACCTGGAGCTAATAAGAGGTATTACAGACTGTGATAACAGAAAAGAGTACACAGACTGACAAGCAGGCTGACAGCCACATGTGGAATAAGGAATACTATTTTCTTTCTGTCTCTTTTTCTCGCTGCCTTGATGGATTTTCTCTGACCCACATTATCAGGAAACAGACAGGCAGACGTGTAAACAAGTTCAAATATGACTCAGTGTGCTGTCTACACTGAAACAAAGGCTCTTTCAACGCACTGCAATATTTCCTTTGTTGTGATAGACACCTGTAATCACCCCATGCTCACAATGAGGACAATCATGCAATATTTAGAAACTCAAACTCCAATCATTCTCCGAGGGAAGATGCAACATTTATACCTGTTGTGTGCTGAGGTTTGTCTTCATGCTACACAGGTAGAGGTTTGTCACATTAGTCAAGCAAACCACTCATCCCTGCCGAAGGAAACATTGTGCACCTTTTTCTTTAAAACACGGGGTGGGGCGGGCACAGATCATTTCAAATAAGAGAACAGCCAGAGCGCAAATATTGAATATAGCACAAAGGTGAATAACTGTAGAGCTGAGAAGATGAAAAGCTTATTTGTGTGAGAAAAATTAATAATCTGCAATTCTTTTTAAATCAACTGAAATGTTTAAGTAATCTTTCATCTGTTTTATATAATTAGCCATTGAATACATGTGGATTTTACAGAGTTAATATAGATGTTCCCTCTGACCACACTGACAGAGGTATATGCAAACACTTCTAGTCTCAAAATGTGTTCATGGTGTTCTGCTTGTTGGTACTCGCAGTTGCGTGGAAAATGAACAGAGAGTTTAAGAATTTATCTTCTGCCTGCTCTTTGTAGCTGTGCATGTTTGTGAGTTTGGACATGTCTTCAACAAAAAACATGAACCCTTAAATTTATTATTTGCAGAAGTTCAGACAGACCGAAGTTAATCTTAAACAAAGATAATCAAAAAATTAATATTCTGTGTTTAAATCTATAAACCTATTTCAAGTTCCGACATTTGCCTTTCCTAGAAAACAAAATTTACTGGTGCAAATAATGAACACTCTAGTCACACACTCTCTGAACACTAAGATGCAATGATGGCAGCATATAGCACCAACCTCACATCTGTTCCTGTGAGTCTGTGTCCTCTTAATTAAATAGCTCCATATTGTTAATAGCAGGTGACAAATGTGATTCTCTCAAACACAAATTGTCATGGGCTTCTGATAACAATGCGATGCTTGCTGCAATTATCGCACAGATGAAGGAGCCAGGCAGAAGGGAATATGTTCATTAAGACAGTACAAGGAAAAATAACCTGTTAGAAGAAGACAAAAAGAGGTGGAAAAAGAAGGATAGGTGATTGCAAAGTTGGTAAGATACATTTAGATTGGTGTAGACGAGAGATCGGCAATGATGGAGTGGGAAAAAAGTGGCTTTTTCACCACTGATGGAAGAATCATTCCTCGTCTATTCAGATGTAACTGGCTCATCCTTCAGTGCAGCCAAAAATAGCTTCCTCGCCAATTGCACATGGTACATTCCCCATCTCATTCATTCTGTTCAACACAATCAGAGGATGAAGGAAGGTAAAGGATGTTGGGATTATAATTCATATAAATATGTAAACATGTGCAACAGCATAAAACTAGTACAGGACTGTGATATGTTCACTACGGTGCAATAATGTTCCACAAGTGTCAGATTTTTTATAAAATTTGCTGTGATTACTTCTGGTTGTAGAAAACTGTCACATTTGCATGAAATGATTCATTTATTTCTTTAAAAAAATCTGTTTTTATTAGTTAAATTATCATGATAACTGATAATGATTTATTAAAAATAAATAAAGCAAAACAAGGTTTCGAATTTAAAAAAAAAAGTATTATTAATAAACTCCCAGAAAGGTCTGTACATCAACACTCCCCATCCCAGCCAAGAGTCTGGCTGATTTTGCCAAGAAGAAAAGGAAAAAACCCAAAAGAAAGCTGTGCCATGCTTGTAGCAAAATTTCCACAAAGACCTGAGTCTGTCAGTGCTGCCAAAGGCGGTACAACCAAGTACTAAGTAAAGGGTCTGAATACTTCATATTTTATATACCCAAATATACTGTTCTGTAAGTTTTACTGTGAGAAAATTAATACAATATAGAGTGGTATGTTTAAATTAATGTGAAATATATTAAATTAATTAAGGTGCATATTAAATATTACAAAATTGAAAGGGTCTGAAAAAGGGCCAAGTATACAGGTATTCACTGAGTGAACACAAGACTTGATGTATTGTGCATTCAGAGTTACTCCTGCATACTTTGGTTGTAACAAGAGGCTATTTTGGTTATCGTTTCCTTCCCACTAGCTTGAAGAAGTCTGGACATTCTCCTCTGACCTCTGACATCAACAAGGTATTTTCGCCCATAGAACTACTATTCACTGGATATTTTCTCTGTTTCAGAAATGCGTCTGTAAACCACTGAAGTGGTTGTACAGGAAAATCTCTGTAGATCAATAGCTTTATAAACAGTCAGACCAGTTGGTTCGCCACCAACAATGTCAAGTAATTTAAATCACCTTTCTATGTGACTGGCTGATTAGATACATCCATTAAAGACCAGTTGAACAGGTGTACCTAACACCTTCGTAGCCAGTGAGTGTATATAAAGCACAACTTTAAAGTTTTGCAAGTTTGTCAGTACTCCTGATGATGCTTGATATTGGCACCAAAGCCAGGGTTTGGGGCAGTTATATAACACTCTTTTTAAAACGACTGGGCCATCAGGACTTATAAACACTGACAAAGGCCAAACTGTAAACAAAGGCAAGAGTAGTTGGAGAAATGTAACTAATGTGCAAGTGGAAACAGATTTAACAGCAAAAAAGCAACAAGTACAGTATATCCTATTAGAATGGCACCTGTCTGGAAGTAGCCTGGTGCTTTCACATTGTTTGTTGACACCGCCCACGTTGCTTAGTCGGAGGGTGACACTGAAAGGACGCAAATCATATTAGGCACCTAAAAATTACTGAGTCCTGAACTGGAATGACTGGAGCTGGCAGCTTATCCGTGGGCAGAGGAAATGCTGCCTGTGTGGACCGTTTATCCAGTGCTATTCAGCATCTGATTTTCAGGCATCTCATTGGTGTGGGCATAGCTCATTTAGGCTATGCCCACACCAATGAGATACAATTAAAATGCCTTAAACAGGTGAAGAAGATTCTTTGGAATACTGCCTAAATTATTTTTTTTAAGTTGAGGGCACAAGGGTAGTCTGATATGTTGTTTTTAAGCAGCTTAATTTTTAAGCAGTAAAATCTTCCCTAATTAAAAACGAAATAAATAAATCAGACTTTTTAGAAGTTCGATTGAAATCAGTCAAAGTTTGTCCAATTTTCAACATCACACTTGTCTAAGTTACTCACTGGATTGGGTTTGAGTTAAGAAGTCACAAATCTTGCTCAGTGCTGAAGGAGCTCATCTTCAGCACAGATTTTGAGTTTAAACTCTCAGCAGAAGCATTTCAAAATAAAATTTCAAGTACTTCTAGTGAATTACTTTACCTCAAATGCATTCGACAGCTGAAACAGCAGTCGAAGAACAAGCCGTTTATTTCTCATAAACATTAGTATTGATCACATTTAAGTATTTATCCAAAAACCTTCAATAAACCAACTTTATTTATGATGTAATGTTAACTTTAAATTAATGTTTACTAATGCAATGAGTATTGGAACAAAAAATGAGTTATAAGAGGCATCTACCCTAAAGTTATTTTTCACAAACTCAAGGCAACTAAATCCTGGCACTGCGTTGTGCATCATGTGGAGCTGAAGCAAGTCGTGTGTAACTTGAAGCCACTTTTGAATTTCTCATGAACAATTACTGAATGACTTTATTAAACCATTTAAATGTGTCTGGCAGCACTGCAGACATAAACAATGCTCTTCTGGTGCCTTCCTGACAAAGTAGAAGCTTAATGAGTGTTTGTTCACTGAGCTGCACTCATTGAGCTTATTGTTAATACCAGTAAAACTGCCAAGGAAGACAATTTTGGGAGAATCAGGTCAGGATATTTTTCCACAGTTGTCCTTTCTAACATGCAGAGCACCTGCAGGAAGCACACTAATTACTTGTATATACTTCTCATTAACACTTTGTTAGAAGCTCACATCATCAGCTTGTATCGAACAGCTGCAGTTCCTTGCGTTTTCACCCACATGCTGATCTAACACAGTCCGTTATTTCCTCAAATTCTTTTTTTAAACCCACAACACTCATGTTTAAGAGCATCTAAATCAGGAGGCTTGACGCTGCGAGCCAGGGAAAATGGAGACACGATCAGCTCAAGCGCCAAGACAAACAAGCCAAGGAACACGAGCCGCTTGTGAGCCATAACAGGATCATTATGGTGGTGGCAGCTAGGTACCCTCGCCTGATATGCAGAAACAGGGAAGATGCCATGTCATGTACCAGTCTCTGCTGCCAAGCTCATACACTCTGTCTCCTTTCCAACAGGTCTGGGAAATAACGTTCCCACTGATGTGCAGCTACCACAGGAAAGCTGCAAAGACTATATATTGACTGCATGATGTGAACTAATTTAAGAGCTCTAAATTTTGGGCTCCTTTTGCATAAAACCCCCATGTTTGACAGGCCCCAAGTTGTACAAGCAAATTTAAAGTTTCCTCCATCAGACCCAATGCTCACCTCTGAATCTGCTTACTGCAACATGATATCGAGACAGCACAGCTAAAAAAATCTGTGTCAAACCTTAATCATCTAAATGTGTGTGGGGTGAGTTGAGGAAGAAGTGCAGCTAGCCAACATCTTATAGCACGGGCCTTAACTAAGGCTTGGTGTGCCAGATTTGAGCATGAGAGGCACTCAACCCCTTCAGCCAGGGCCTCCATTTTGAAACAGTAGGCATTTTAATGTATTAAGTTGGCACAAGGTTAGAGTGGAGGTCATGGGTAAATGAGCTGGGTCCGTTAAGGAGAGAGAGAGAGGCTCGCAGAGGACAAGTAACGGCTGCTATTCACCACTGCAGGCCTGCTTCTCTCTGCTATGTGGCAGCCCTAGACGATTACCAAGGCAGCCACCCTGTGCCCCTATGGTATGTAGACACTGTCGCTCTCATACACAAGGAAAGAGAAGGGGGAGTACTGAAATGTGCGTGTGAGAGAGAGACAGAAAAAGAGATATGGGGTGGGGTGGGTTGAGGGGCAGTTTACAGTACAGCTTGCAAGAGACAATAGCCGTGATCCTTCCAATACAGCAAAACATTCCATCTCGACCGAACAACACAAAGCCAGATATAAATATGGTGTCATCAACAAATACTGTAGCTATGAGAAGAGACAATGAAGTGTTCCCACTTCTTTCCTGTTCTATAGTTAATGCCAAAATACAAAATCTATTTATTGAACACGGCTGGTTGGAAACCTAAAAATGTAAGAATCAAAAGGAAGGAGAAAAACAGGTATTCAATGTCAGGTCAAGTGTAGTTTTCACTTAAAACCCCAATTTTGAAAACACGGAGATGTTTTGCAAAATGTAAAAAAACAAACAATAAAAAAAACCCAGAATGTAATGATTTGCAAATCTCATAAACTTTTGTCTTATTTACAATAGAACAAAACAATAACAATAATCTGTCATTTTTAAAACTGATGGTCTGTCTACAAACTGTGCAACAATTTCAGAATAAAGCCCCTAAACATAAAATGGAAAATTCTTTGAATAACTTATCGTCTACAGTATAATATCATCAAAGTATTCAGAGAATCTGGAGAAATCTCTGCGCGCAAAAGACAAAGTTAAACAAAAATAGTGGATCCCCGTCACTTCTGGCTTGCACTGTATTAAAAATCAGGCATGATGGAAAACACTGCACGGACTTGATGATTTCTTAAAAAGATTCCAGAAATCACTAACTGTGTATACAGTTTGCTGTGCGATCCAAAAAATGCTGGTTAAAGTGCTATCAAGCAAAGAAGAAGTTATATAAGAACATGCTGCTGCCTTCTTTGGGCCAGAGCTCATTTTAAATGAACTGAGGAAAAGTGGAAAACTGTTCTGTGGTCAGATTAATCAAAATTTGAAATTATTTTTGGAAAACATCTCGTCCTCCGTGCTAAAAATTACAGAGAGACCATCTGGCTTGTTATCAGTGCTCAGTTCAAAAGGCTGCATCTCTGATCGTATGGGGGGTGCATTAATGCCTATGGACCTAGCAGCTTGCACATTTGGAAAGGTGCCATCAGTGCTGAAAGGTATATAGAGGTTTTAGAGCAACATATGCTCCCATCCAGACAACATCTCTTTCTTGGAAAGCCTTACATATTTCAGCAAGACAATGATAAACCAAATACTGCCGCTACTACATCACCATGGCTTTGCAGTAGAAGAGGTGGACCTGCAGTCCAGACCTGTCACCAACTAAAATTTCATGCATCATGAAATAAAAAATACAACAAAAAAGACTTGGACATCTTTCCTCTCCCAAAAGTCCAGAAACTGACTTCAGACGTTTACAGGCTGTTAAAAGAAAAGTGGAAGTGACACAATGGTAAATGTGGCCCTTTCCCAACGTTTTGAGACATGCTACTGCCGTCAAAAGTGAAATAACCTTGTTTGTTAAAATGTTCATTTCCTTAGTTTAGACATTTAATATGTTTTTATGTTCTATTGTAAATAAAATATGAATTTATGAGGTTTGAAAATAAGCACTTTCTGTGATTATTTACCTTTTTACACAGCGTCCCAGTGTTTTTTTGTTTGTTTTTTTGATTGGGGTTATATTTCTTTGTTCTTTAATCACTACACGTCCATGCTACAGTAGGGTTTGGCCTCTTGGTGCAGATGACTATGAAATGAAAATGATTCAAAGCTTTTTAGAGAGCTGTAGGTACATATAGGCACAAAAGAGGTCATTTTAGCCTATTACTAAGTGGTTGCTAGGAAACATGATGACATCATGATCTCTGATATGTACCTTCAGCCACCTAAGATGTACTTGCAACACACAGACAGAGATGTTGTGTATTACAGTACAATACTTGTGTGTATTTAAAATGGCCATTTCTTGTATGGCTTCCTGTTTTTAGACACCATTTGAGATGCTTGATTCATTTTTGTTAAATCAGAAAACAGGTTTTATAGAAAATCGTGTTTATTTGTCCATCTCACAAATGCAACGGATCGCATATGCTTCTGATCAGTCAATACAGCTGTCTGCACAGCAGGAGCAACATTTGGTGTTCCACTGGTGCTTTACAGTTGCAGTCAAGAGCCTAATTGAATCCATATACGTCTATACATGTGTACTGTGTATACATCTATACCCATGGTGCAGGTGAAGCAAATAAATTCCACTCTGAACATATAAAGTAATTTCAAAAGTACTGCTTTATCTTTCAACAGTCAAATACCAGTGTATCATCAAAGAGGGTGGGCATTCAATAAGAAACTGGTGACAATTTGTTGATATAGGCAGAGGGAGCAGTCTTTGCCCTATCATTGCAAGTCAGACGACAGCAGTGTCAGGCTGCAACCCACTCATTATAATCATTATTTCAAGGCAGGCAAAAAGCCTATAGCTCAGATCCTTTCATTGTGATTACATCTCGTCACAGTGTGATGCAAGCCGACAAAGACAGCTCGGAAAACAAAAGAACACAGCGACAAATACAATAGAAACCAGAAGAATAAACATCCAAACCTGTTCCTGATGCGACGATATGTCTACATTACTATCAATATCTGGCATTTGAATAAAGCAAAAACAGCCTTTTCATTCTGTATGCCTATCAGATAACTTTCACTGGAATGAATGGATGTGATTTGGCTCTATGCTTCTGCAATCAGTGCGTCTTGTTTAAACTCAAATAGTTCAGCCAAGTAGCAGAGCATCTTCTCAAAAATAAATGCCAAAAAAAATGAAACGATGAACAGAAAAAACACACACGCACATCTGAAAATGGCACTCTTAAGCATTTCCACCAGCTTCTACAAAATGGCCAACAGATTAACAGGGGATTAATGATTACTTCACAAACTGGGTGTAAAACAAAACAGGCTGAATAACCAAAGAGAAATAAAAGCTGATCACAGGAGTGGGAGATGTGAGAATAAAAGGGCGACGTTAAATCAATGAGATTTAAGTGGAAGTTGCAGTTGGATTTGCAGGGTTGACGGTTCGCCTATCTGGGTGTCAAGCATGTACCGTGGGTGTGCGAAACAACATCCAAACATACCCAAATCCCCCAGGCGCCTTTTAAGAGGCGAAAGAATTTGGGAAGGGGATTGGCTGAGGAAAACAGGAGTGGAGGTTGGGGAGAGAGCGGGGTGGACAGGAGAGATATAGAGAGTGTGTAATGGGGAGATCGAATCAATGGGTACCCCCGGAGCAAATAGGAGCCATGACATCATCGTATGGCAAGCAGCAAGGAGTGGGGTGGCGAGAAGTTGGGGGGAGAAAGAGAGAGAGAGAGCGAAGGCAGAGACGAGAGGACCCACAGTCACCCATTCTGCATCTCGGGGCCCATCCACTAGAATGGATAAGAGCTGAACAATGCACTCTGAATGAATGGGATCCCAAATCCCAGAGGAGAAAAACAAATCACCAGTGGGAAAGTGGAAGGGCGAGGGAGAGATGGAGAACGAGACAGAGAGAGATGGAGAGAGAAAGGGAGACCCTTAAAAAGATGTGCACACAAAGCAACAAAGCATCTTGGGACATGTAGAGCAAGGCAAGTAGAGACTGAGACAAAGCTGCTTTTGTCCTTCCCGGCTGGTGGGTGGCTTGGTGTGAAGGATTTGAACGTGGTACCATTTACATCAAAGCTCTCAAATATATTGATTGGGCCATGTAATCCCTCAAATGGAAAAATGAAAAGGTTGGATCTACACCGGATGAGTTGTTTTTTGGGTCTACATGACGACAGCATGTGGGAGGCAAGAATGAGGCCTTACGTAACTTGTCAGGAGGACTTTGAATTGCGTTCAAAGTTTGCCCCGCATCTTCGTGATGCTGGTTTGACAGAGACACGTGAGGCAAGCAGGGATGTTCAGGGAGGCTCTGATCACAGCACCTCCTCGCAGAAGTCAAAAAGGGATGTTTAATTGCGTGCCTCATCACACAGTGTTAATAAATAAAGTCACAGCCTTCACCGAGAGGGCTCAAAACGTGTGCCGAGTGTGTATTGTTGTGTGCTTTCGAGCACAGAGCTTTCATTCCTCCGTCATTACAGCACCGGTGCTATAAGCCAAAACAGAGAAAATAAATTAGAATCACACAACAAAAAAACTCTTTCATGTTGGATGCCTTGATAAGAAAAACAAGCAGGTTTCCACAAACTACATTGAGTTGTCTTATAGTTTGGAGCTAGCTAGGGACAACTTGACACACAAAAAAAATAATAATACAAATTTATGAGATTCACTCATAAAAAAATCACAAATAAAAGATAGGAGAGAAAAAAAAGTAGGTCGTGAAATTTATTTGGGGATCGATAAAAAGGAAAAGTGCTGAAAGCGTGGACTGGAGTAAAACTATGCAAATTTGGAGGAATCAGACAGAATAAGACCCAGAAATGTGAATCAGGAATCAGAAATATGCTCTTTCTGAAAAGAAGCACTTGCCTAGGAATGAGCACAATTAACAGCAAGCTTATTTGATGCTTAGAAACACTCTGCCTACGAGAAAGAAGCCGCTCTTCTGAGTCCAAATTTTATTGAGAGCTGTTTAAACTACCACAGCATCATCCACCATCCTTCAGGAACAGTGACGCAAAACAAGCTCAATTGTTCCCTTTCCAGACGCTACAACAAATGGACTGTTGACTGTTTTACTTTGGTTACAGTTTTGTGTTATACTATAATGATCTGTTTGTACTCTGTGACATTTAAGAAACAGGTGAGTGCAGTTAAAATGACAGATGCATTTAAGAGGACCAGAGGAGACACTTGTTAATAAAAATGTAATCTGTTAGTGGACTGAAATTACCAGGAGTGAAATACTGTATCTCTATGAGATCAGAGGTGCTGACCCTAATCTCTGACCTCTGAACTTCTTTTAATTAAGAAAGTATTTTCTCTACACTTACTCTAGCTACATTTTTCAATCAATTAATTGATTAGTCTACAAACTGTCAGAAACTGATAAATCCTTGTTTTCTGAAGCCCACAGTAAAATTCTCAAATTGCTCCTTTTATCAAACTAAACATCTGTTAAAGTTAAACGATAAAAAACAGCAAACATTACATTTGAGAAGCCAGATATAGCAAATATTTGCCATTTTCACTTTATAATTAGAAATTACAAAAACCCCCAAAACAAATTCCTATTATCTCAGGTGACAGACACTTAGAGAAGATCCTCCTCTAGTTTGAGCTTCTCCTCTTCTCTCCTTCATGTGTATATTTGCTTTCCCTCTTATTTATAATGGGGAGGACATCGCTAGGTTTGTTAAAACTGTTTGAGTTTAAAGAAACATTTTATTTTTATCGTTACAAGTTTTTTAGAGTGAGTTTTCCTTATCAGGATTGAGGCTCTAAGGCCAGCAGGGTGTTGTATCAACCAGTCACTTGAGCCCCATAGTGAAATGAAAAACAACAAGACTGAATGAAACAAGTACTTGGGCGGCGTCCAGTGGAAACTCCAGCTCTAGGGGAAAAGCTATTCCCGCTTACAAGTTTTTGATTGAATAGGCCATAGGAAGAACATAAGAAAAATCTGTTGGGAAAAGTCTGGGATTTGTCTCAAAGCTGCATTTAGTACATTTTTCCCCTTTGAGGCTTAAAAACTCAGAAGAGCTTTGCTTTATCAATTCTCATCAAGTCTGTCTGAAGCTATCAAGCAAAGATATCCTTTGAAGTCGGAGCCAGCATGTAGAGGGTACATTAGCTCACTAGCTCTTACCCCGTGCTTTTGCAGCCTAGCATGTGCACAATAAATATTAAAATCGACAGAGTCTGCCTTGCAAGTGGATGTTCCGTATTATAACTTCCACCCTAGCCTTTGGTCAGCAGGGCAGTGGCTCATCCTAATGCCAAAAGATAGAGACAGACACCAAGAGCGGTAAAGGATTTTAATTTTAAGACATCAGAATTTCCGTTTTATGAATCTATGTTTAGAAAACAAAGTTAAGCATCCAAAGGTTTTTTAAATGAATCAGTCTATCTTAAGGTGGTCGCAAGTAGGACCGCTAAAAGGGGTCAAAAGGCTGATTTGTAATATTGTTTTACAAGCTAACAAAAATTTTAAACAAATGCAGGCTGTGCCCACTTGAGTATAGCCACTTGTACTTTCCTCCATGGAATATCTGTCTTTTCATCGAATTATTTATCCGAGTGTTTCAAAACAGAAAAAGATCCAGTGTGCTCCTTTAAATGAGTGAGTGGATATTACATCCTTAGCAGTGCTTAAAGCCTCCTCAAAAAGCCTCCATCAGAAGTGGGTTTTCTCTCTGTCCTATTCCCAAAGCGTTGTGCCGCACAAATTAATAGTGCAACTGATTGACGTGTTTACACTAAGCTGCTTATTCTGTGGCCAAATATTTTGAGTATGACTAATGGCCCTGCAAATGCTTACCTTACATCATATGCTTAAAAGGATCGTTTGATACTGTGTCTTTATTTTTTTTTTGTCTCATACATATACTTTAGAAATTATGGCTGCCAATACAAAACATGCCCAAAATTTCAAATAATGAAGTTGGAATATGTACAAATAATTCTTGTGCTCTAAAAACTCAGGCTTCACTCTGGTCTAAACACTGAGATTCAGACAATCTTTCTTCTATACGATGTCAAACACAGTTCCTAAATATGATCACAGTCATGACACAATGAAGGTACACTATCTGTCAATTTAAATGTTTTATACAGGGCATAAGTTTTAAAAAATCTACTCGTACTGGTCTAAAAATTAATTCAGTGCCAGGTCAGATCAACAACATATGGCACATTACATCACATAAAGCCATTATTTATTTAGTGTGATTAAACAAACCCCGAGATTAAACAAAACCAGCTTCAGCAGAAATAACCTGAATTGTTTGCTGTGTGACTTTATTAGTCGTTCAATCATTGTGAAGGAATTTTGGCGCGCTCTTTTTTACAGCTTCAGTTTATTGAGGTCATTTGTTTCCCCACAGCTCTCTTAAGGTCCTGGCACAGCACTTAAGTCAGGATGAGGTCTTGACTTTGACCGGACAACTGCAACACCTTGACTATTTTGTTTTTCAGCCATTCTGTTGCCGGTATGCTTGGCATGATTGTCCTGTACCAAAACAAAATATTGCCTAGCTTCAGCTGTCGGACAGATGGCCTCACATTAGACAGAGGAGTTCATGGTCGACTCAGTGACTATGAGGTTGCTGTGGCTGCAGAACAAACCAAAATCGTCACACCTCCAACACCATGCTTGACAACTACTTGATTTAATAAACAGTACATGGCTGCTACTTACCCTCATAACTCCTGTGAAAGCATTAACTTTACTTAGTTTTTCACACTGTCTGGTTTGCGTTCAAATCCTTTGCTTTTGAGAGGCAGCCAGTGTTTCCGCACCTCAGAGATAAATAAGATAAATAAAGATGTGAATAATGCAGAGTTCCTGCAGTTTAGTTCAAGAATAATTCACTTTAATGTTTTACTTTCAGCGCCCTTTTTATCTTTGCCTTTCTTTTATCTATTATTGAAATATTCTCCTCTTGCATGTTTGCTTTCTGTGAGCTGTGTCTTTTTACAAATTCAATAATCACAGAAAAATAATGATATCTTGTTAAATACTTTGTGGCCCAGTCATGGTGTGATCATGAAAACATATGGCTAAAAAAAGATCTCACTTCCTCAAGTTTTCAACACTTACGTTTTTGTCTCTGCTGCTGTACAAAATTGTGCCATCTGGTTTGTTGGCATGTTGGTTTGTTGCACTAGAGATGTAAATACATAAATTTATGAAACTAAGAATCTTGTTTTTTTTTGTCAATTTCTTTCATTCATAACCTACCGGCATATTTGAAGATTTTCAAAAAGTTTTGCACCGAAGGATAAAGTCAGTAACTTGGAGAATGAAAGGGAGATGTCCATGTGGTGCTACAAACTCAAGCAGTCCAGTATGCATACAGCAGATGCTGGGTAGAAAGCCAGTATCTGTTTTACACATCATTATTTCTCTAAAGGCAAAAGTCTCACAAACAACACACCTCTGACATAAAATGGAAAAAACTATGCATTTATACCTCAAGGTCTATGCAGCTGGAAATGTTTAATCGGGTTATCTGCAGTCTAGCTAGCATGCCAACAAAAACCTTCTCAAATACAGATAAAAGCAGACATTCCTGTTTCTCAGAAGCTCAGAAACACTTCCTGTCGTAAAGTCGCATGCCATACACACGACTATTAAGAGGACTTCACATAGCCTAATGCAAACTGCATAAAAAATTTCAGCAAATTCTCACTCTCATCTTTCAGTTGCCGTTCTCGAGTTTTCTTTGTAGTCTTTTCTCTATTGTTTGTCCTTGCTATCACCTTCTGCTGCATCCTGATCTTCTCCCTTCCATCATCTGCTCACATCAAGTTTTCCCCCAAACTTTTCTTTCCTTTTGACAGCAGATCAATCAAGTCATTTTTCTGTCTCAGCCCCCTACCCACTGGGATAACAATGCAACAGGTCTTGCGTCATACCTTCACTGAACGAGGCCAATCTCACCAGTCCTTATGAGGGTAAACTAGAGCTCTCACTCCTGAAATATTAAGGAGTGCATGAGAAGACATTTATGCCTTGTGCCGATGTACTGCAGTGCTTCCTTGGTTTTCATATCTGAAACAGCAACTTTTCACCAAACCCGATACAAATTCAGTTATGAGGAAAATATCATCTCACATGGGTGAGGTCACACAATTATTGAAACAGAAACTATAATCCATAAATTCCGTGTTGGTCCACACACTTTAGAGACAGAGGGTGTTATGAAGATCTTCCCCTGATATTATATACTTCAATAAAACACAGAAACAAATATAAAAATCCACTCCACTCACTTTTAATTTCAAGTATGCCATCTAACATCTTATCCACTCTACTGCAGATACACTGTACGTCACATATAGTTTGGAGAATGAGATGTGAAGCCCCCTGGCAGTCCTCCTCCTCAGGAAGAGTGCTAATGAAGTAGGAGGCCAGTCGGATGAGAGAGTCTTACTCTCCACTTAGGTTCCAAGCAATCAATAAAACACAAAGTGCCACTGTTGCCATCCCCTTACACATCTTTTGCTTTCTGTTCTTGATCCCAATTTTCTTCAGTATTTCTATCCTCTTTAATTGTTTTACTTGTTTTCACTCCCTCTCTCACCTTTATATTTCAATATTTCTGTCCTTGTCACCTCTTAATTCTCTGCTTTCTTCCATTTGCTGTTTTCCCTTCCCCTCGCCATTAGACAGCCAGCAGTGACGGTGCTATAAATCTGTGCTGTAATTAGTATGACACTTGCAGCAGAATTTCATTTCTATTCACAACTAATTTACTTCTCTGTCATTGCAGTGTTTTGACATCTCAAAAGTTTTACTGAGAGATTCTCAGAGTTTGGAAGCAAACAAACTTACTGTCAAGAAACTCTAATCAGAAAGCACCAATGGAAATTTAAAAGAAAAGTGCACGCTCAAAGTACCTTAATACAAACTTAAACGAGGAATCTTATCCATCTCAGACACTTCACTGCCCCTGAGGGCTGCTTACCAAACTGTGAGGCAACAGTGCCCCCTGTAGGTCAACGGTGAACGTGCACCTCAATGATGTTCAGTGAAGTTGATCCCTTTACACTTTTAACCAGCCTTGTTTTAGCCCCCCAGCTATCTCCTCCCACAAGGGAAATTGTGTAAGTGGATTTAAATAAATTAATACCTCTTCTGCAAAGCCTAGGGAGAACACAGAAGAAAACCACAAAAAAATAAAATAACGTACTGCTGTTGCATTCACAAAGATAAAGCAAAACACATTTTTTTCTGGCTAACGCCTATAGGGCCGCATTTAAGATGACAGCAATTTGAATATGTCATGCCTAATTCTACGTTCAGACTGAGCCGACATTCTCTAGGGTCTGAATACAAAGCAGTGTGCGAGAAAGACACTTGACTAGTCAGCTGGAACACCACTATCCAGGCTGTGGGGATAATCAGTCTCACCATTCTGAGACAAAAACTGTTTTACAAGAAACCGTTCAAGTGCCCAAAGACCAAAAATCAATTTTTAGTATCTGTGCCAACAAACAAAAGTCGTGTGCACCACTCATAGTCGGCAGAATACATTTCAAGTATTTCTCAAACAAAATAAAATAAAATAAAATAAAATCAACAACATTTCACTAAGTATGTGTTCATGTTTGAGGCTGAGCTTGTTAGGAGAATTAAATCATTAAGACTCAAGAAAATGTTTCAATTAAATCTCAAACTTCAAAGGTTGAAAATCATTTAATGTTAAAAAGACACTGTCTTTTGAGTTCTGATTGCTTCCACTACAGCTACAGAGCTCTACCTCTCCCAGTGGAAAAAGAATAAATGAGTGAGGGAGGCTCATGAGGTCTCAGTTATCAGAGTAAGTACATGGTTTTAGCTAATTGGGATCCAAACAAACTCTGAATAAAAATAAATAGAAACAGGAAAATGCTTTGATAGAAAACAAAAAGTCAAAACAATATGTAGCTCATGCTTCTTGGTGTTTTCCTTTAGAAGAGAAAATATTTAAGGTTAATTAGATTGCTGCTTAATTATTTGTCCTACTATTTGTGGGTAAAACTTGCCTATTAAGAATCTTAATGAAGAAACTCACTAGTGACCTCAATAAGGCAGGCGCCGAGACTAAATCATATTCCAACAGAGCTTAGATGCTGGGCATTCAAACAATTCAGTGCTGGTAACAAAACAATGCCCCAACACACTGACCAATTTCAACCACACAATAAGTCTCTCAAGAGAACAAAAGGACCCACGAGGTTTCTGATAACAAGCTCCCTGATCTCTGATCCATACACTACAGTTACCCTGGAGCTAGATGCAAGTCTACCTCTGGGTCAAGACAGAGACCAGAGGGATTAGCAAAAGAACAGAGAAAGACTGATGGTGCCTCTTAATTGACATTTACAAAGAACAGCTCTGTGATCAAAGTTGGAGACTTGGAGCAAATAGGATGTTTACAATAGATAAGTAAAGCTATAAGAAAAGCAGACTGTCTGTATGTGTCCATACCTCAGAGTCTTCACCCTGGAGCCCCAGCTGGAGGACGGCACTGGGAGACTTCAGTCTGGCATGGCTGGACTGAGCCATCTGCAGGTTCAACTGCCAGCCAACATACTCCAGCTGAAACACACAAACAGAGTTTTAGAATTAACATAACTGTAAAAATAAAGCCTCACACTTCAGTTTAATAACTGCCTCAGGCAGCTTTTCAAAGACTTAAAAAAGTGTTTTTCCCATAAAATAATTGCTATTTTATTATTACTTCTGCCTCATCCTCATTATCTTGGTACTTTTGACCTGATTTTTTTTATTATCCTTCATTTCCTTCTCATTGTTTTTCCCTCTTTTTCTTTTTTTACTGTTTTATGTTTCCAAAGCACTTATTAGTCAAATTAATCAGCATTGCACTTTTTTTTCCAAAGTAGTTATTACTAATTTAGACTTTTCAATATTTCATCTGTTCGTGTTAACATTTTGCCATATCGCTTTGTTACAATAACAAAGGAAAACTGAAAACTATTTTATTTGCTGCATGGCCACATTTGTGTAGACTTTTACTTTATCCCTTCATCCAAACTTTTCTCCAACAAAAGTGAAAAAAAAGACTGTCTGCGTGATGTGATGTGAACTTGTAAAACTTGCAGCGTCTCCTTATACCAACCTCACCAATTCCCCCACCTGCTTGGCTGATTTAATGACAGACACTTCACCAGTCAGCTGAAGCAGTGTGATAGATTAGCAGCGGTGAGTCAAGGCGGGGCAGTTAAGTGTTTTATGATGCAGGGAGAGGCCATAATAATAAACCATGTGTGACTTATTGGTTGTGGATGCATCACAGCACAGGTGTGAGGTGGGGAAGGACTGAAATACGTTTATTTATACTGCAGAAACATTCAAATTAGCAGGAATAAACATTACAACTCTGCGGTCGTGGGTCTTTAAGTTTCTTTACATGTAAAGGAATAAATCTGAATACATTTAATAAACACCTGCATATTTTATTATCTTGCATAAGATCGGTCAAAATAAATGAGCATTCTAATAGTACAGTACATAGGCATTGCTTTCTAACACATTTCTGCTTTTTCTGCTTGATCGTCGGTCAGTTTGCTCATTTTTAGATAAAAAAAAAAAAAAAGGGAATGAAAGGAACTGTCCCGACAACCAAAGTAGCAAGCATAGAGATTAACTTGAGGTCCTGTTCCCACATGTGTGATATTTATATTATTTTGGTATTTAGTTCTCACAACTATTTAGATCGCTGGGGTGATGCGGTCTGTGATTATTTGTAAGACCGTTGCTCGTTTCTGCTGTGCATTCAAAAAACTATTTACTTAATTTGTCAATCATGACACACACACACGTATATTTGACACGAGCACTGAGCTTACAGCTACATCTCGCAGTTATTTTCTTTATTGATTCATCTGCTGATTGTTTTGTCGTTTGCTCTGTAAAATGCCAGAACACAGGGGAAAATGTCATTTATAATTGCCCAAGGTGGGATCTTCAAATGTCAGCTTTTTGTCCAACCAACCAAAGATATTGCATTTACAATTGTGATATTATCAGTGAAGAAAAAAAAGAACCAAGTCCTGATATTCCAGAGGCTGAACTCTACAAATTCTTTGATACGCGCAATTAATTGCTTAATCAAAAGCGATGCCAGTTAATGTTCAGTTGGTTGACTAATACTTGTAGCTTTATTTTTCACACCCAGTTTTGATATTGAGCAAGAAATAAGAAACTTATGGCTTTATGTTCAATGAGCATGTGGCAGAAATGACAAGATGCCTGCTGAATAGAAATGGTGTGTATGAATATGAGACTCAATTTAATCTCAAATGTGCATGTGAGACAAAACATATTAATTTAATTATTACAGTATTAGTATAATTACGACTCTATTCTCAAGGATCAATAGCTGTCACATCCTTCCATGTATAAATTCATTAGGGAGCGAGGGGAAGATTTGCCAGGCACGAGCAGGTGAGACATATAAATGTCTGACAACAGCAACGGCCCCAGCATAATGTGACTGATGTGTACATGCTGAGTATTTATTCCGCGTTTGATCTTAATTCCCTCGTCTCTGAAAGGAATGCTGTTTGAAGTGTCGCTCTTTAATCAAGTTATAGAGCGAAACAAGTTTAGAAATTAATGAAACAACTTGTGTGAGCTTTGAAAGAAGTCTTTGTAATCCATATGGCTGGAAAGAATTCACATAAAAGCAGGTCAGTCTTAATGTGGACAGTCTGATGCTTATTTTCAATTCAGTATCACATTATGAATTCAATAGAACTCGGCTCGCGATGAAAATAAAATAGAACGGGCGGCTTTGGGTTTTAAAGACGTTATAGCAGGTGTAGTCAAAGTTCAGGTATATCAACACTAATAATGTTCCCAAAAAAATATTACACTGTGTACTGTGTTGCTTGCTTTTACTGTTCCTCCACAGACTTACTGCAACTGAAATTTCTCATTTACACCAGCACAGGCACAACTGGTGCATGAATGACAAGAATAACTGGTTTACAAGCACTGTAAACAAGCAATGTAGTTTCTGCATCAGTGGTAAAACTCTTGTTTGGATATATTGTTTGTAAAACATAAATAACAAACTGTAAAGGGTTTGCTGTGTATATTCTGCTAAATAAAAATAAGCAGTCTGATGCTAACGAGGACAAAAAAAACCTTAGACTGTACCTTCTTCGGGGCAAATAAATTACATTTCAGTTTCTCCACCAGTTCGGGTCCAGTAGTTGCCCAGGTCTGAGAGAACACCTCAGCCTTCTCTGGGGTTAGATGGACCATCTCCAGCTGTTGTTGCAAAGAGGCTGGCTTTACATTATGATACACTGCCTAGTAAAGGTGATGAGAGAAGAGGACAGGATGTGTTAATCAGCATCAAATGTATTCATTTATATCGGGTTATTGTGCAGTTACAGTTATAAAAGAACAATCCATTTAATCTAATACCAAACACAACATTGGAAATACAACTACTCGCAACACAACAGTGACCCCAGGTGGAGAAATAGGCTCACTGTGTGATTCAAAAGCTACAGTACACACTCCATGCCAATCTCCTCATATTAAGATATTTAGAAAATATGCAAAATGTGCATCATTTGAGTCACTTTTTATGTGCACTGCAGGAAAAACAATGTGACCACTCACTTGCTCTAATATAAAGGCAGAAGTTTCCAAGACTAGGTTGAGAGCATTTTTATCCAATGAGAGAGCAGCCTGGAGTTTTTCCTCCTCTTCCTCACTGAACGTCCGCTCTCCCTGTGTAGAAAAAAATCCAATGTAATGTAAAAGCATCCTGAAATAATAACTAAATATATGAATGAAAAGCCACTGTCTGCTTGACAATCAAAACATTTTCAGAATAAGCTTTAAAACACAGTATGTGGGTGTCAGTGTTGATCTGACAAGTCTGACAACAACAAAGGTTTTCCTTGAAAGGAGCTTATATTCATAAGCAACATACAGTATTAATCTCATGTTACTCACACTAATGTTTTGCTGCGCGCAGCTCCTCTGCTGCCACTCGTGAGTGACAGTCAGTTCAGTCAACAAACAGATTTTTATTATAGTTTTATTTTTATTTTGGATATTTTTAAAGCAAAATGTGGAACATTGCAGTATCACAATTACCAAAGTTAAGTCCTTGTCACTCTGCTTTCTTCAACTTATCCAATTCAGGGTCATATAGCAGCTAAAGCCAATGTCCTATCTCAGTAGTCATAGGGTAAGAAAGGAGGTACATCCTGGATAGGTTGCCAGTTTATCAGGGCTAACATTGAGAGACAGAGAGAAAACCATTCACACCAACGGCCAATTTAGAATTGCCAGCTAACCTAACATGAACATGGCTTTGGAGGAATCCAGAGTACCTGGACATAACCCACAAAGCAAGAACGTCACAGGTTTGAATGCTTCTGAGTTTGCAAGTTCTCTCTGGGCCTGTGAGCCAATGGTGCTAACTACTGTACCACTGTGCCACCAGTTAAGTAAATAAAGCCCCTAATCTTTATTTAATGTGGATGGTAGGTCATGGATAGACTGAGGCTTGTAGCAATTGAAATCAGACATGCAAAAGGTTGAAAAACTGCTACTGTATGAATAAAAAACAAAGCATAAACTAACAAGGAGTTAAAATATTCATTCTAATTTCATAAATATCAACAAAACAATTCATGCGCTAGGCTGAATTGCAGCATAAGAACATTAAATAATGTGATCGCCTGTTGATACATGTCAAAATGTCTATTTCATTAAATATTATTATTTTAAAAAATTGCACTGCCTCCCATTAGCACTTCAAAAAAAATAAAGAAACCACGCAAAGAGTCCCTTGAATAAAACATTTAGTTTGACGAGTCAATCTTGTGACAAACCAGAAAGATTTGCAGATCCAGGTCTGCATGTGCATTAATTAGAGTCAAGTGTGAGCGATGCTCCAGTAAGTCTTTATGCATGCACGACAGCTGTGCTGCGAAGCCTCTCATCTTTGGCACAGATAACATTGTGCAGTCTCCATACCTTCAGATGAAGCTTCTGTATGATGCGGGAGATCAGTCTGGAGAACTTGTTCACATCAATTGCATTGATGAAAGTCACTGCTTCTTTTATGCTGTTTAAGAAAAAAATAAGAGTCACACGTGTTAATGACAATGATGTAGGACATTCTCAGATCTCTTAGTTAAGTATCTGAGTTCAGGGCTCAGCATGAAAGATGGTTCTCTCAGACTGTCATTGAATTTCAAAGGTGCTTCTAACTAAAAACATAAAGTCCTGATGGTTTTGTACCAAAGTAGCAGATCTCACAAGGTAAAAAAAGAACATCAGCATCAGTGTGAAGAGTGCATAGCAGCGTAAAATGAGGCTGTGTACTACAGAGTGAATGTAAAATTCTGGGACAATACTAATAATAATGTGTTTTGATTTTATTGTAATTTATTTCATGTTTTTAAGCCAGACAGATGCATGAATGATTCTTGTAAAAAAAATAACTGAAATTTAAAGGTCTTTCATTTCTTCATCACTATATTTGAGCATCTAGCTCAAAATTAAAATTATGCACCTACTTCGGTTTACTAGCAACATATCAGTAAAATCACTGGGTACAAAAACAGCATCTTAGAGAGACAGAGACTATCAGAGGTAAAGATTGGCAGAAGTTCACCAATCTCCACAAAGAGAATCTGGAGAAATCTCTGTGCACGAGGGACAATTAAAAACAGGCGTGATTCTGTCATAGAAATCACTGCATGGGCTCAAGAATACGTCTGTTGAATGCAGTTCCCATGCCATCCACAAATGCAGATTAAAGCTCTAGCATATAAGAAGAATTCACATGTGAAGATGATCCCGAAATGCTGCTATCTTCTCTGCGCCAAAGCTTAATTCAAATCGACTGAGACAAAATGGAAAACTGCTCTGATGAATCCAGGTTTGAAATCCTTTTTGGAAAAACATGGACGCCACATCATCTGGGCTAAGAAGAAAAGGATCAATGAGCTTGTTATCAGCACTAAGGTCAAATGCCCGCTTCCCTGATAGTATGTGTGTGCACATGTGCACCGGCAACTTGCACATCTGGAATGTCTAAACCCATATATACCTTTCAGGGTATATGCTTCCATCCAGATGATGACTTTTTCAAGGAAGGCCTTCTCATATTTCAACATGACAATGGAAAACTGAATACTGCACTTAATACAACAGCACGGCTTTGTAGTAAAAGAGAACTTTCACCAACTGAAAACATCTGGAGCATCATGATTTAGAAAATACGGCAAAGAAGTCTCAGGACTGTTGAGCAGCTAAAATCCCAAAGGTCAAACAACTTGTCTCCTCAGTTGCCAGATGTTTATGTACTGTTGTTATAAGAGAGAATACCATGAAATTAACTTTCATGAAATAATGAAAAGTCTTAGTTTACAAATTTGATTTTTTTTTTCTGTTATATTATTCCCAGATCATTTCCCATTGTTTTATTTAATACTGCACAATATCCCAGATAGACAGACATCTGTGCATCTATCTATCTATGGTTGAGTGCACTGGCTCCTGGAAGAGATCTATCCTCTTGGGCTACATGGGCTAAAGGTTATCACAGAGTAAAGCCTGATGGAAACGGGAATATTAAGACTGTTACAAATACAGATAATCAATTATTTAAAAATCCAGCGTTGGACAAAACATGCTGAAATACTGGCTGATATTTTTTTCTTTCAGACCCACTAAACATAAACATATTTCCCTAATTTTTTATAGTATGTAGTTATTTATGTACTCGTTTACACTCAGTTTGGCTCATTTGTAGTATTTGTATTTCTTTCCAAAAGGGAAGTTGCAGAGTGCCCTCGGGTGGACCAGTTATGCAACATCAACACTCATAATATGGTTGAAGGGTGTTTCAGCAGTCTCTTCTTTACTCTTTCGATGTTAATTTATTAGTCGTTATAAACTGCGATACTAATAGACAGGCTGCAGATAAATCAGCCAGGCTATGTCCGTTAGAACCATTTTCTCAGCGATCCTGCTTCACAACCAGATTCAAAACCTGCAAGAAAAATACCCCAAACAGCATAGTAGTGACACCACATCCCCTTATTGCAGGATTCAGGGGTTCAGGCCTTTTTGTTTAGGGTTTGTTTTTTTGTTTTGTTTTTAAAATCTATCTTGATCGTAAACTGGCCTTTTCTTTCATCAAAAAGTTTAAAAAAATATTTAAATCTCTTGCAGCTATACTACATATAGTAACAGAAAGTCTAAATGGGTAAAAGTTTTTTTATTCAAATCGATTACATGATATGATTTCAATTGTCTTATTAAGTGGTTTAAAGGCGGCCAATACTTCTGCCCAGTTTCAAGTTATAGTAGTTTTGTTTTTTAAGCATAAGTAACTTTAAGTAACTTGTACAGACTTAACTCTAAATATATCCTTGTGGGATTTTACTTAACCCGGCACCCCAGTAGTATTTTTATTCTACAAAGACACTGCTTAAGTGTCATTAAGTCATTGTGCGCATAAGTTCGACCACTGTACCAAAGTATGACTCGTTTACTCCAGCCCACCAACATACTTGCTAATGTTACCATACCAGACTGAGCAAACGCGTAAGGCTAAAATGGAAGAAGGCGCATTTGTGCAATTCAATCTCACCAAAATGTAAAAAAGATAAATATAGATACCCTTTGCTAACATGTATTAATGCAACAAATTACAATATCGACTTTCGGCATGCCTTCGTATGCTACAGGTAGCTCAGGCTTTGCTACAAGATAAAATGTCGTTACATGTAATTTTTTTTTTCGGGGGGTCCCACCTTTGTGTTTCTTTTATAATGGAAGTCATTGTAGTCTGCGTCCTTAAAAATAGTGATTGAAGAATTGAAAAGCGTCAAAGCCACAGCAGCATCCTCACACTGTTGACATTCCGGCTTCCTGTTGTCACAAGACAAGTCATGTGACCGTCAAAGCTGCGCGGAGATGCGCAGTCACGGCAGAGAGTGGATCCGCGCTGGCTGCTGTTAGCCTGCTGGATGGAGGGAAATCATTTACTTGCATTAAAAAAAAAACGAAAACTTACTGCTGACATTTGTCATCATGTTACTTTCTGCAAAATAAAGTTTCTGTGAGATTTTGTTTTGCGTAAAAACTGCGCACAGTGAATCTCTAGTCACTACGGAATCAGCGTTGGACAAATCAGTGCCTGTCCTGCAAGAAAAGCGCTAAGAAAAAGAAGGGAAAAAAACCCGGCAAAAGCACATAAAATGTATTTTATGCTTTATCTGACATTTACCAGAACAAATTTGGGGCTCTGCTGGGTTTTTTTGTTTGTTTTTTTAAAAACCTCCCCCTTGCAAATGGACTGTTGTTCTGATAAAAGCCCAAATACAATCATGATAATACGTCATTTTAGTTTACTGGTTTTTGTTTTCTGTTTAACTTGTTTTTAGGCAATAAAGGCACGACATACTGGATAAGAAGGTTTTTGGGTGAGTTTTGTATGTTTTTGTCCCAAATTTATTTTAAATTGTCCATTGCACTTGATAACCCAAAAATGTTTTATGAGTTGACTTGACAAAAGTAAAGTACAGTGGATCTGAGAATTTGTAATAAATGTTAGGCAGCATATTTATTTTAAACATTTAGTTAAATGTAATGTACCACATACATATTTAGCCAAGTATCAGGGGTGATTTATAGCAGGAGGAACAAGCGTGAAAGGGAAGGTCTAGATGATAGTGAGACTTCTTGTGATAGATGGTTTGGAGACAGTGGCACTGGCAAAAAGACAGGAGGCCGAGCCAGGAGAAACCGGGATACAGTGAGACGGAGGCAGATAATCCACCATGGTGACTCCCAACAGGAGCAGCTGACATAAGATCTTTATAAAAATGAAGTAAGCCAAGCACACAGGTTTCGTTTTGACGTTTATTATGTTGAAAAAAGAAGAGAAAATAAGTCATATACACACAAAAATTAAGAGCATCATTTGGTAAGACATGGTGAATCTTTGAAAAATACTTTGCATACAAATAAAAGAAAAATCATTTCATATATATTTTTCTGTCACACAGCATATCTTCAACATAATAATCTTCTGTGCCCTAAATCTCTCAATACTGTACTAAACTGGTTCCAATTTTGGATTCGAAATATTTTTGCTTTCACTTCTACTTGACTGATTCTCTTAGTCTGGAAAAAAACAAACTCGTAAGACTGCCCCAAAAGGTCACTTCCTGCCACACAATTCTCTTTCAAGTAAACACTTTAGCCGATTCCAGTGAGCTGAAAGTCATGAGCCAACCTTCAGTGAGGCGTAAGGAATGTACCATTCATAAATAAATACTTACTTTTACTTCAAACTGAGAAAAATAACACAAGAAGAAAGAGAAAGCACACGTACAAGGAGTGTCAGATCACACAGTACCTTGAAGATTTATAGTTTTGATAAAAGTTGGTGAATTGAGGTTGTGGTAAACAGATTGCATCACTGTAAACATTGGCTGACATCTGCAGGTTCGGGATCTCGCTGCCACTATTTGAAGGAGGGTAAATTTGGCACTTTTATGCTGATGTCACCAATGTTGATGTTTCTGGGCATTTCCGGGAGGTTCATGTTCTTTACAGCTGATACGGCACGAGCGGGCGCTCCTGCAATACCGGCCTATACACACACACACACACACGCACAAAAAACACACACAAGGAGGGTTGATAAGACACAAACCAGTGAAGCCGAAAACATGCTGTTACAGGACGAGACACTGAAAAGTGAACACTCGACACACACAGTGCTAAACAAAGTACTAGACAATCAACTGCTGACAAAATGCAAAAGCACTGACAGCTACTGAGACAGACAACATGTGCAAATGTACATTCAGATGCCTTCATAGCTTCATACGCACATGCATTATTTTTCTTATTTTCTCGAGAATGATTGGATCACAACCAGAGCCAATTATGCGTCAACGGTGAGGACATACTGTACTACACCATTCACTGATTTTGAGCACTACTTCACATTCATCAAATGGACAAAAGGCAGCATTGCTTGGAAAGTGAACCCACCGGACTCTTGAGGACCGATAAGGTTAAAATGGAAGGAGAGAATTGGGTAAAGCAGAAGAATGGATTTTGATATGAAGACGGTAATGATGTTCGGATAGATAGGTGGGTAGATTTCAGAAAACGTACAATGTTTGCTTTAGGAGTAATAGTACAGGTGATACTATACCTCTAGTGAGTTGAATTACCTCTGGGAGCCTACACATGACAGTAGCTAACATTTTTCTGTCTAAATACATATGAACAAAAAAAAAAAAAAAAAAAAAATAGTGTGTCATTTGCATGTGTGTTAACTACTGATGATAGGAAAAGGCTGTAAGCCTACTAGCACTAAACTACAATGGGAGATCTGTTTTCAGTTACAGAGGAGGCACTTCACTCTAACACAATGAATCTCAATGTGAAATTATATAAGAGAAATTGAGCGTTTTTAAAGGGAAGAATCCAGCCAAGTATAGTTTTTATGATCAATAACACAGATCTGAATACTGAATGATTTGATGTTTTTGTCTCAAGTACGAGCAGACATTTGAGAATCAGTGCGGTTAGAGAACCCCCAGCTGAATCTTTGGAAGACAGACCCAAAAATGACCAAAAGGATAGAAAACTGCATGATCGCTGCCTCGCTAGAAATGAACACCCTTGTAAATAATTTCAGAGCCTGACACGCAAGGTACGCTTGGAATGGAGATTAATCCACTTCATGTTTCATAAGGTTATTTCAATAGGCTGTTTGTCTTAGGGGGTGTCCCTCCCTCTGCCAGGAGTCAAGGAGACTTGTGTTAGACGGAAAGATAACCGTGTCGTTAATCGAAAGGAATGCTGAGCCAGCAAATTGGCTCGGCATTAACAGTGAAGGATACTTTGTTGCTTTGCAGCAGGTCGCCTGAAGGCCTGCTGTGCAAATCCATTATAGTGGGTTTTTAATAAAGTACTGCGTGACGAACACACACAGAAATAGCAACGCCAGCTTCGTGTCACATAACTGCAGTTTGATTCTGTGCTTCATGCAAATAAATGAGCCTTTTGAAAAACTCACCCTGGGCTCAGTCTCGCTTATAAATGATATCAGTGTTAGCCTGTAACTTAGCATGTAGATTGAAAACCCCGGGAAACAAATGAGTTACTTTTGTCTTCTGGCTCTGGTAAAACATATGAAAAATCACCTTCCAGCTCCTCCAAAGCTCGCTGTGCATGTGTAAAAACAATGTTTCACTGTTTAAAAAGGGACATTTTTGCTAGAAATGTTCTTGGCTTGGACTTCTATTATATTGTTTCTGCTGCGCAACACACAATCCTACAGTAAAGTCTCGAGCCACCCCTCATTTCTTTATATTTTGCTTCCAAGCAAAAATTGGTGTTTAACAATAGTTCTCCGTGCTGCACCTAGATCCCATTTTCCAAATAAAAATAGAACTCAAGACTTTTTCATAGTAGCGAATAGCCCAGTATACAATCCCAGACAAACTGCACTTTGGTGACCTTTAGAGATGCTAGTTGGTTTTACATAGACAAGGTAAAACATTTCTTTATTTCTATCTATGCAAAGCTAAGTTATCAACCTGCTACATACAAACCACTCACACATAAAACTTGTGTCTTTTTGTTTTGTTTTTTTATTAGAAAGACAGCATGCTACTACATCTCTAGACTGCAATTTCAACGACCGCGACCGTTTTTGTTCCTGATTAAGGAGGGAAACATTTTTGGGTCTGCCACGAAAGATTCCTACTGTATGTAAGTGACGTCACTTTACTTCAACGTGGAGGGCCATATGAAGAGACTCAAGAGGGTGGGAGGGGGGGGGGTGTAAACTGCAGTTAAGGTTACAGTACTTTGTTGTAAATTTAGCAGTACCTGTGTCTACCTGTCCTGCCTGGTAGACTGAAAGATAAACGTCTGTAAAGAGAGAGAGAGAAAGAGAAGAATGGAAAGAACTGGACAGGGTCAGGAAAAAGAGGAATGAGGGATGTTAAAGCAGATTAAAGTAATTACAGTTTATCTCCACAGAAAAAAAGTGATAGGACCTATCATACACCACAACTGTAAACTGTATACTACAATTATGTATAGCTGCGAAATATAGAGATATTATGTGACAAGAACGTGCGTTTTGAAATGCGATTAATATCATAATCGTTCCTTGCCAGTCGTGGAGAAGAACGGCTCGTTCCTCGGTCTCCAGAGACTGACCTATAATAGAACGGTGCCACTTTCAATTAGCATCAGTGTGATAAACGAACTCTGTGGTCTACGATAGGTCCAAGAGGGAAGAGACAGAGCAGCTCAGATGATCGTAGAACAGTAAAAGATCTGCTTACAGAAGGTCAATCGAAAAGGAAGAGTCTGTCTGGTTAAAAGCACACAATGCAGCTCAGATTATTAAAAAATATATACACTTTAAAAAAAAAAAAAAGAAAAAAGGAAATCTACTGTTAGAGCACACAATTAATCAGCCAGTTAAAAACCTGAACATGAAACCCTTCAGTTTGTCAAGGAAGCAAACAAAGTAGAAACAAATTTGTATGACTTTGTGACTTTCGCTGACTCTGACTCAATGCTGATACATTACTGCAGCGTGCTGCAAGTACTTTGGAAACAAAGGGCCAAATCATTAGTGCAGTTCGATTTTAGGACTATCAGATGCTACAATCCACATTATTTTGCAAATAAGTGATTTCATAAAATTGTCTCTGGCTGTCTGTCAAATTAAACTTTTCAATTCGTAAAATGAATGTTTCTCTGCTAGCAAAAGCTGTGTGCAAAGCAAAGCAATGTCGTTGCATAGAGCAGTTATCTAAGCAAGGACACTGGCTTGTAGATGCAAGAAAACAAGTCTGAAAAGCATTTACTACAACACGGACAGCGCAGAAACTTCACATTCTCTTCTAAAATAAAGAGCATATAAAGGCACAGTCTGGAACCAGCATATTTTCACTACTGTATTTCAAATATAGATGATATGGCTGATTTTATGGTCACTGAATCTGGAGGTGCTTTGGAAAATGGTACAGTTAAGTCTTCATAGAAATGGTAGAAGTGATGACTATGGCTGTATAGTATACTGAGAGATACAGGAGAGAATATGTTGAGTCTTGATCTGAGTTGAGAGCAGTGCAGCAGCAGGAAAAGAGACCAAAAAAAAAAAAAAAGAGCACAAACACTCAAGAGTGGGTAGGGAGCATCCACAAGGTCACTGGAGAATAGCATGCAGGGTGCAGCATACACACATGCCTGCATACTGTATACACCACCTCAGAGTTTGGCGGTAGCATCAAGACATACAGTTGAACTGTCAGGGTCACGCTTACCTCAGACTTCTCCATCTTGTTCTGGGCATCCACCTGCGTGATGATTTCATTCATGTTGGTCTCCAGGACCATCCCACCCATTACCATCTCGGCCAGAATGTTGTGGACCTGAGAGGAATTAGACGTGAATCTAATCGTCACGCAAAACTTTTTCCTCATACTGCAGCATTACAGTGCTGTGAGAAAGTCTTGAGACACCCCTTATTCTGTGTATTGTTCTGTATCAACATGACATGTCTCGGCATGGTGTGTGGGCCTGGATAAAGAAATGGGAAAAATCCAACAAAGACCTGACTGATACATCTGGCCCTTCGCCTGATCCATCTACTGTTTGCCAAAGCCTCATCGGAAACAGTCTGAATGCAAGGGTGGCTGCCATGAAGCCATTCATAAGGAAGGAAAATGTGGAGAAAAGACTGACGTATGCCAAACTGCACAAGAACTGGACTAAAAATCAGTGGCAACAGTTCTGATGGAGTGATAAATCCAAATGTGACATTTCTGATTCAATTCTCATCAATATGTACAGAGGAGGTGCAACAGTGAGTGTCAAAAGCCATCTTTAAAACACAGAGGAGGCTCTGTGACGGCTTTGGATCTTGACAAAATTGATGGAATTTTGGACGTAAAAAATTACCATCAAATTTCGAACCACCATGCAAAATCATCTGGAAAGCATTCAAATAAAAGCTTTGGTTGTCCTCCAAGAAGCCTGAAGAATTATTGCTGAAGAGTCCTTAAAGAAATTCAAAGAAAGCTTGTCTAAGAGAGTTCAGGTTGTACCAAATATCAAATTTCAAAGCTGTTATTGCCTCACATACTTCATTTCCAAGTTTGCACCCATTTCCCATTTTCTTTGCTAAATATAAAAGTAAAGTATGTGACCTTTCTAAGTGTTTTATTCTTAAAATAACAATGCAGGGATTCTTCTGGTTTTTGTGGCTCCCCCTTAACCAAATTTAACCAGAACCAAAGCAGGATTGCCTGAATTATCAAACAAAACAATGAGGGCGAATAGACAACATTTGTAGCCAAACTACAGTTCAATCTCAATCGGTCCCCTAAACACTGAATTAACTATATAAGAACAAAAATGCCGCTACACAACATGTTATGGAACAAGGCAGGTTATCAAATTTTGTACCATAACATGAGTCACTAATGGCTACAACTGATTTCTGATTTCATAGGAGGTCGAGGTCGTTCCGAGGCTCAAACAAATGGTATTATAAACATGTTACATCACAAAGAGACAAATGAATTTATTACCTTGTCGACATGGAAAATTAAGTCAAGCTCACAGACGTTCTCAAAGCACTTGTCCAGCGTTTCCACAAATACCTGCAAACAAAATAGAAGAAAGGGCTTGTAGACCTAAAGGAACACAGTCTGCAAGAAAGATCCTGAAAGCACACCGACAACTATGGTGAAAGAGACGGTGGCATTATTGTTTTTCCCAGGCTTTTACCTGGATTAAGTCTAAAATTCCTAGTTCGCTCTCTGAGGAGTCGACACAAAAGACAAAGTACAATGTGGCGTAGTGTCTGTAGATCAGCTTGTAGTCTGATCCTCCAATCAACCTGAAAAACAAGAGGCAAGAAAACATTAGAGAAATTGCTCCTCATCAAATATATAACGAGGCCTGTCAGGCATGCCATAGAAACTACGCTCTACTATACACTTAGATAAGGGAATCTTAATGTATGCTAATCTTTTGAACGTACGCACAAGGTTCACAGGGAGTTTAACACTCAGAGAGAACTCTGAACCCTGAGAATGACCTGATTTAACTAGTATGAAGTAAACACAGATAAAGACGTGAAGAAAAATAACAAGATCTTTTCAGTTATTATGAGTCAGTGTAAAGGTAGTACACAACATATACAAGCGTGAAAAGATAGAAACTGGTAGTGGTTATTCAGCCTCTTGCTGGGTTTGATAAGAAATCACAGTTTCTGTTAACAACAGGAAATGTAGGAGCTCTCCCTCGGTATTATGCAATTATTAAATAAAATGAGTAAATGAAATTAGTTTTGGGTTGTGGGCTTTTTTATGCGTTTGTTGTGCTCTCCATTCAGTGACTTGATTCTTATTAGGTTTTTTTGCTACGTATATTTTTTCCATTACCCTTCAATTTTGCAAAGTGTAATGAGACAAAAAAAATATGCAAGAGCAACTGCGAGCAGTGGCGTTTCACAGCTCCATGCCTAGTTCCTCATTCATGAATGTTAAATGAAGATCAAACGAACACCGTTGCTATTGATTGCCATTCATACAGCCCTCCGAGCTTTCCTTTGGAGAGTGAAATTAAGTCCTGTAATGTTGCGTCAAAGTCAATTATCTTCTGGAGTAGATTACTTCCACTAAAGCCTGCTTCTTTAGCATTTAGACACAGTCGCGTATGCACAAACAGGCTCAACCGAGCAACCTCATAACTTACATTCCTCCTTCGAGGAAATTGCAGACATTCTCATCTCTTTTTGAGACCAAGTGGAAGGTTTCCCTGATGATCTGTTGCTCTGTGTCTTCATTCTGGAGGACGAATTAGGAAACAAGAGGCTGTTAAGCACAGCGACAGTAAACAACGTGATGTTTGCCCACTTAATTGCTTCCAGTGAGCCAGTTCATTACTATTAGCCAGAAGACTGGTCTGACAGGATATTAATGGTTCCTCTCACCTCTCCCTTTTTGTTTTTTTATTAAATACGTGTATTCCTAAGTAGCTAAAAATAAAAGATTTATATAACAAACACATTTTTCAAAATCAAATATACAATACCCAGAGGTCACAGAGGCTCTTACTAAACCATGTCAGGGAGGCTTATCTCTGCAAAGAGATGAGATTATGTTCAAAGCATTCAATATCCTTAGGCATGTTTGAATGAATAAGGGAACCAAAATCTTCTTCATCAGATTGTTCTGCCTTTAAATCATATTGAGGGCCCACAGAAAGGATCTAAAAAGACAGTCTCTGCGCTGTCAATACAAGCTCAACAACCTTGCTAAAAATCTGCTTTACTGCAACTCTAACAATGACACAGTCTCACCAAAGGGTGCTAACGTCCTCTCTGGATCTTTAACAGTTCAGTGAGTAAAGGGAGAGCAGAGGGTGACCAGTATGCAGCTGGCTAAAAATCAGTCATGTGACGTGCAGCATGGGACTTAATGATACAGTCACAAAGCAGAGCAGAGCAGAGCAGTGAGCCTATTGCAGAAACAGCAGCAGCTTTTAAACATGTCAGAGTTTGAGAGTTTCCCCATCTGGTTACATGAACCTGCAAATCTATTTGAAATTCTGGAGGTTCACAAGCAGCAACACAGTATAAGTTACATTTAAGGACCAACAGGAGGCTAAATAAATAACACGATAATATGTTAACATATTTCATGTGGTAGCCAAACATACCAGAAACCCTAAGATTATAGAAGGAGATTTTTAATTACTAGTATTCAAATTTTAAACCGTTAAAAATATTACCAGGTGAAGCGATTTTCCCGTTACGATACCGAGAAAATCGTTATCAATAACGGCCACCAGAAAATATCTGAGCCCTACTCACCTTTTTCAATCCCCCTCCACCTGAGGACTAACCAGTTATGGTGAAACCACACCCACTGTAACAATTGTTGGAAATTGATATCACCATGGTGACAAATGCGAGTCAAAACAATGACCAAAACTACATATGATGGTCCCTATACAGCATTTTCCATTATGCAGTAGTTAGTATGCCAACGGGGGGCCAAAGAAGGTCAGCCAATGAGCCTGTGACACAAGACAAGGCTCACTGATGTACAAAGAGTGCAAAAAAGATCTACTACAGCACAAGATGCTGACAACCCTAATGCTGCCTGTCATAGAAAGTTGAACCTTTATTTGTATGGGGCCTGTGTAGCCACAGACCACCACAGAAACCACCAGCAATGAGATCAGAACAGAACAGTGTAAAAAGGAGAACTGGTCTGAACATTTACACCACATGTGCCATCAGGTCTGTGTTGCATTATTTACCTGTGGAAAGAAGGCAGCCAGTTGCACTATAGGAACTGGCTTGCCAGCATAGGCATTGTGTTATACTCTGTGCAACATCCAACTGGGAAACGGTGGCTGGCAGTTATGTTTATGCTACATTAACAGATAGCGTATATCCTTTCACTGCAACAGTTTTCACCGATGCAGATGTGTTATTCAGCAGAATAATGTGCTCAGCAACACTGCAAAAAATAACTCTGGAATGGGAATATGACAGAGGTCAGCGTCACTGTGCTTGATAGCACAGGACACCTTCAGAGCTGTTTTGGAGGTCAGAGCTGTTTTGACAGCCTGGACGAAGGGGAGCTACAAAATATTAGGCAGGTGGTTTTAATGGTGCAGCTTTCACAGTGCATGTTCATCCACCAGCCTCCACTCATGGGTCTGCACATCTCTCCTAAAGCATGTTTTAGCACATTGTTACTTTAACACGAGAACCACGAATTTTTATGTGCACATATTTCTCCCTCCTCTCAGACTGGACACATGCTTTGGGTTTATGTCTGAGCCAGCAGGCTGGCTTTAACAACCAGAACAACGCCTCTTCAGCTCTGCCACTCAACGCAGACACACACACACACACATATATAAGGCACAGCCACACTAAGACAAACAACATACCGAGGCTTAACAATAAACTCTTATCAATAAACCGAGTCCTAAAGATAGTTTTCACAGTCAGTCGGATGTGTGAAATTGTATATGCAGCCAGCCTGTAAGCCGACACCTCAACTGGTAACATAACAGATGGCATCTACATGGACTACTTCTAATCCAATCAATTTGTGTTTACCCTCCTGAAATACAAACGCATTAATGTCCATCTCAATAAATAATTATGCAACATGGAAAATGAATCTGAACAAATATTTATATGGTTAAATTCATTTGCTGCTTTCTATTTTGAAACCCCTTTTAGAGATTCTGCTTTCTAAAAATGATGCATACATAATGATGAATACATAAAACAAAGAAAAGCGCCACATCAGCAGACTGGAGGATCTGTAATGAGGATGCCAGACTGACTAATCAATCAAATTACCACTTGGTATATACTTATGTTTTTAAATACAGACTGCTGGGTGATGCCCATCATCTGTTTTCTTAAATCGAATCTTTTCGGGATGTTGTTCTACCCTAAAGACATTCAGTTATCTAGACTGAGATCAAATCGGAAATCTGCATTTATGAGTTCCAGCTGAATCCATCTCCAGTGCTTCTAAATCCACTATTGAACAGCGCAACGAAACTCACATGTGAAAAGCAGGTGCTTGGAAAGTGTGCAGAATTTTTAAGCAGGTTCAACTTTTTTCTGGCAATTCATCTGTTAATCAACTTATGTTTGTTTGTGTGTGTCCCCAATTTGTCCCCAAGAGTTCATTCAGGGAGCTGGACCAACGCATGTGCAACCTTGTTATTGTGATACCTACATAAAAAGAAGGCGGCCGTCTTGAGGTATAAATCCAATTATAAGACCAAGCCAGCACAGCTCACACAGCAAATGACATTACATAACCTGGCATTTGTTCCCTGTAGCTTTTTAAACAGAGCAGGTAGCCTGCTTTAGTGATGCCAACTTACAGGCAATAATCTCATGGCATCAGTGATGGTGATGGGATGGACTGAGCACGAGTCACTCACAAGGGCCACAGCTATTACAGTCATGTGACACAAACAGTAAACCTGCTTCGGGCTGTGCATCACACAGACTGTATATAGGCTGCATGAGATTAGATTTAATAAGCTAAGTGAATAAAACGGAGCTCACTCCTGTTCACGCAGCCTCAGCGGGAATGTGATAGCCTCGCTTCGGCTTGCACACGTTTAATTATTCATATTTTTAAAGGCCAGCGTGGATCAGAGTGGCATCTTATAGCCTACATCAGTTTGAAACAACTGCACATTATTGAAGTACCCACAGCTTCCCATTCAAACAGTGTGCAGCACAGTGTCATTAATGCTGACAGTGATTGAATTTTTTTAAAAGTGTCCTCAGCACAGCTGTACAGCTTGTGATTTTTTTTAAATTAACCGTTTCCACGTTGACCCGTGAATCACACATATGTGCAGCAAATAAATAAAAAATATTAAGAAGAAATTTTCACTCACATAATGTTCGTAGAATTTCGAAAGCCTTGGTTTGCCGTGGTTGTTGAATATTAAAATGGCTTTTATCATGATTGTAGCGGATCAGAATGAGGCGGGGAAGAGAAAGGGATCAGTCTGCGAAAGACTGGTGTCCGTCAGCTCCGGTGAACCCAGATCTGAGCGGGATTCACGGCTAAAGCCCGTCTCGATTTAAGGTTAGTAAACGGGATAGCTTCGAGCTACACTCTGCTACTCCTTCATCGTCTCTTTACGGAAATATTCCACGTCAAGGACCAGTCATGCTCTCCTCCTCCTGCTACAGCAGCCGAGATGGCTCAAACTTTGCTGTGGGTAAATGCAAATCACGGGGTTAAAAAAGAGAAGAAGAAGAAAGAGCGTTTATTGATTTGTTCCTCATTCTAAGAGTGATTCTTTCCACATTCACCCACTGGGGTCAGCCCAAGCATTTTCTTAATCACTGAACTTATTTTACTGTGATCACCATTTTTAATATTAAGTTGATGTTTCTTCATCTTCTTCATCTTAGTGGAACTTAGATTACCCCTAAAAAGTCCTGAAAACTTATTAGAGTAACTTTAAAGGTAGGATAATATTCATGAAAGTGACATCTTTGGCCAGTTAACCTAAAGCACATATCTCTGGACAATGAGATGCAGGTGGTCAACGGCGTCACCAAGGGGGGCGTGGCCACTGGCCAGCCACCAAGATTATCCTATGTTGCTAATAATGTTAATAAACGTGATTACAAGAGAGCAGAAGGCACCCAACAATCAATCGATCACTTAAAAAAGATTTCAAATCTTATATCTTATTTTCATCTTATTTGGTTAAATGTTGGTCACTATTTTCAGTGATATCAGCTTTAATAGCAGGAAATTAAGTAGGTATATAATAAGCTATATTTGACAACAGCATAATAAAACTAGAAATTTTGTTTTTAGTGTGCCACACCAATATTTTTAGTGGCCCCCAACTAGCCACCCCAATGAAAAAATTCTGGAGGTGCACCTGGGTGAAGTAACTAGAGGAAATCCACCCAAGCACCCGGGAGAGCATATAAACTCTACACAGTTTCAAACTAACCGTCTTGCCATGAAAACACAGGACTAACCCTGAAGCACTGAATGCCAAATGAAAATTTTATCCAAAGTTCACAAGGTTGATTATCTGGGAATATTTTATATATTGTTAGTGCATTCTCCAAAAAATTGCATTTGGGTCTGGTGACATTAGAGGAAACGTGATGAGGTCACAAACACTGACCAGGTTAACAAAGGACCAAGAATTCAATCATCAAATTTCATGACGATATAAAAATATGAGATATAGCCATGCTCAAGAAGACAACAGTAAAATGTGCTGTAGTCTTGTTTATGTTCTTAGTTAAACTTTTAACTTTGAAGGAACATTATTTGAAATTATAAACATAAGAATTTTTAACATTTGTCAGTGTTTGGAAATGTTGCCTCACAACTTGGCACACATTTAGCCTTTGTGTCTTTATACAAGCTTTTAATGTTTCATTTAATTTAAACATGTTTTTAATCGTTTTTTGGTCCATCCATCCATTCTCTTCCATTTATCCACATTTTGCAAAGGGGGCTGGAGCTTATCTCATCTGTCATAGGGCAAGAGAGGCCAGGTAGACCCTGTAAAGATCACCAGTCTAATGCACGGTCAACACATTTGTGCTTAATTTTATGACACAAACCTTTTTGATTTTGTGTTAGAAAAAACTGGTTTAAAAGTAACTTAACTCTAAGGCAACTTGTTTTTTAAGTTAGAAATTCCACATTTTTCACATCATCATTGATCCTGGCCGATTTCAGTAATATTTATTATAGTAAACGTTAGAAAATCTGGTCCTCTAATGGTTTTTATATGGTTTAATGTAAACATCTGCATGAAAAATGCTATGCAGTCTAAAGTCCTCTTGCACTAAAAACACAAACTTGAACGATGATTTAGGCAGCCAGCAACTGTTTTTGTTGTCACCATACAGCATACAAAAAGAAGGCTGTCTTTTAAAAAGATGAATTTACAAAGAAAACTCAGCATTGTAAAAAAAAGACAAACAAATGCAGTCATATGAAAAGTTTACACCAGATGCTGTGCAGTCCCATGAAAAGCTGCGTTCACCCTTATATTATAAAAGAGTAAATAGCAGCCAGGTGCTGCTAATCAAATGCAATTCACTGACTGATAACCAATAAGTGTGACAACCTCTATAAAACCAGAAGTTCTGGCACTTTGCTCCTCTGGAACATACAGGTTGTGTGAACACTGAATGTTAAAGTTCATAGTAGAAGAATTAATAAGAGACTGAAACCTGATTGAAAGAGGTCAACACCAGAAAGCTTCTTCTTTCTATAAAAAACATGGCAGCACAGCTTATGTTTGCAAAGCTGTCTCTGAACTTCTGAAGGACGTGACCGAAGTGCTGATGTCTGTCATATTTCACAGGACCACATTTGGCAAAAAACAAGCACAGCTTATCAATGCAAACACTTCATACCACGTCAAGTACAGTGGTGGAGGGGTGATGATTGGGTATGTTTTGCAGTCACGAGACCTGGGAACCTTGCAGTCATTGATTTGACCATGAACTCCTCTTTATAAATATCTCTATAAATATACATATGAGGCCATCTGTCCAAAAGTTAAGGCATGGATGAAACTGGGTCGTGCTACAGGACAATAATAGCAGCAGCAAATCTAAACCAGAATGACTGAAAAAGAAAAATCAAGGTGTTGCAACAGACCACTGAAGGTACAGACCTCAACTTGGCTGAAGTGCTGTGACAGGAGAGCTGTGCATAAGCAAGTGTCTGCAAACCTCAATGAACTGAAGCAACATTGTAAAGAAGATTGGTCAAAATTCCTCTACAACAATGTGGGAGACTGACAGTCATACAGAAAACAATTCCTTCAAGTTATTGCTGCCAAAGGAGCTTCTCGAAGCTATTGAATTTTGGAGTGTTTTTGGGGTTTTTTGCAGGGTTTTGGGGGGGCTTTTTCCTCAATGTGGGCAGCTCCACCTGGGTAATCAAGATTCAAAGTTTCAGCCACAAGGTGGAGCAAAACTTCATTTTACAATGCTGATGTGGCAGCTCAGAGGAAAACTTGGCACATTGTGATGCAAAGAAAGTTCTCCACTCTTGGTTCTAGTAAACACGAACATGATGCTTCCTCAGACAGGTTGGATTTTCCTCTAAAGTACAGATATGTGTTGAATGACAGAAAACAAATGCAGAGTATTCCTGCTGGAAAAACCTGAGCTCAGCCATGGATTTAGACTCTAATCTGAAGTCAAAGTAAATAAATAAAACAAATGATAACAATTAAGTTTTGTGATAAAATTTTCAAAAAAAACAACAATTACATAGATTTATGTAAGTTATGTATGAAAAATGTAAAAACTGTCTTTTTCATCTCCATTTGAGCATGACATGGTGACCAAACTTAGCTCTCTAGTATCTTTTTATCTTTTATATTTTAATCAGTCACTGCACTGTACAAACTATTTATTCATTTATTTATTTCCCGTATTGACACACACTTTTGTCACACTTTATTTTTGAGACAAGCATGTGGAGGACTGGAAAAGAATCACCTGTGTGGAATGTGTTGCGTGTCTTAAGAAAAATGTGCATTAAGGTGGGACTCACTGATAAACAGTTGCTAGAACACAGTGTGAAGATGTTGGCAATCTCATCCAAAATATTTCTCTGACTGGTCTCTTTGTCTCTATTTGAAAGGAAGAATTTCACAGACAAGAAAATGAAAGCATTTAATCTTTTTGATCTCCAGATTATGTCACATTTTATGATCACAAATGTGCATAGATTTGAATCAACCTTTATTTCCACTTATGCTGACAATCAGCTGGTTATGTTTGTTTATGAGTCTCCCATCATAACATATCCTGCTCTGGTACTTTTCCACCAGTGATAACCTACACCCAGGAAAGAAAGAAAAAACCCCAGTCCGTGCTCATTGCACAATCTGTAATTAAGTATTCACCCTTTTTTTTTTTCAAATAGATAACAGCTACTTAAGTTGCCTTCTTGAATTAATTATTTTATTTTATTTTTATTTTTATTACTGGATTGCATTTATTAAAGGATTTTCTTTTTCTTCTTCTCTTTGCATAGTTTATCATTTACATATATAAAAACTTGTTGTAGCTTTTTTTATTTTTAAAAAAGCAAGCATTTTTTCAGTACACCTCTACAGTATTAATCTAATGACTTCGTGCAACTAAATCACTTCATGCAACTAAATCAAAGCTAAGCTAAAGACAAACACTATTAAAATATACAGTAATATATGCAGACACACATTTTATGTCTCCCATAACATGACTGCTGCCAATCAAACGTTTTTCCCACGTTTTCTCCTCCATCCTGATTCAGTTCTGCAACAAACACCTTGGATCAATTCAGAGGAGAGCGCCCACAAAAAGAGGGGAGAAAGGCCATTACTAGAGGAATGTCTCGGTGGGAGAAGAAAAGGAGACAGAAAGACACAAGAGGTGTCTGTGTTTTGACAACGTGGTGGAGCCGGCCTCAGAGAGGATTAGTCCAAGTTGTTAAAGTGTGAGATTAACGGATATCTTAGTCAGAACATACAAAAACATAAAATTTACCTCTATAAAGTAAGTGTGGTGAAAATACAACCCCGTGTTTCTGTAACTTTCCAGCGAGAGAATATTCAAAATTTCAATTGGACTGTTAGATGTGGGCGTTCACCATTTTCCGTAATGGTACAGTCCGTCTCCAGCTCCCCCCCCCCCCAAAATTTGCGGCGCCGGCCTATAAAAACTAAAGGACTGTGCAAACTAGAAAGTCTTCACCACCTGAAGTTTTAACTGAAGCAAAATACCTGAGAGAGAAAAAAAACCTCTCCTCTTCAGCACAGCGATGGAGCAAACCGAGGTGGTCAAACCAGAAACCCTGGACGACTTGATAAAAATCCTGCACAGCATTTTCGAGAGTGACTGCATCAATGTTGAGGAGGTTCAGAATTTAATGGAGTCATATGAGAGCAATCCTCAGGAGTGGATGAAGTATGCAAAATTTGACCAATACAGGTAAAATATTCGTGTTTCTGTTTGTTTTGGGGGTTTTCAACACCTACCCACCCAGATATTCCTCATCTATGCTGTTGTCCTCTGGACTTTTGCACCTTGACCTAGTGTCGTGTTGCTTTATCGATATTCAAAATTATATTTACTCTATCATGTTTTTGTTTACCCTAAACATGTGTCATGAGTCCCTTTTCTTTCCTTTTTTTTAAATTGAAAAGGTACTCTTGAAAAAAATGCTGTGGCAAACTTCTGCATGCATTTGCTCAGTAGCTAAAAGCATTATTATTTTTTGAATGAAAGCGGCTGATTTATTTATTTATTTTCATTTAGGTGACAAAACTGCTGCTCTAAGGTTTTACTTTGAAAAGAAAATTGCTTGGCCTATATTAGTGTGCTTTATTTTGAAAGGTCGTGTTACAATGAGGAGATATGCAAACCAGTTCATTCCTCAGTTCTCTGTTCTATTCAAAACTTTAAAGAGCCCCCCCGTCCCAGTCTTTTGATTAGTGAGGGTTCAATGGAAGGCGGGTGTGTGCCATCCAATCAACACCGAGAACTGATACACACCCGCTGATTTTTGGCAAATGGGACAAGTTTGGTCTCTGCCGGGCAGACTTTCTTTTTCCAGCCTGGTTAAAATTGTTGAGCAATAAATTTCAAACAAAAAGTATAATATTTCATTAAATCTAGTTCAGGAAACAAATTAGTTTTATTGCCTGAACCCTAACCAAAGTGTGACTGAAAATTTTGAATAGTCATTAAAAGAGCGTTTTTGTTTTGTTTGTTTGTTTGTTTGTTTGTTTGTTTGTTTGTTTGTTTGTTTGTTAGAAAGTCCTGAAAGCCACTAGTTTCCCAATCTTACAACTGCATCTGCTTGCTAATGTTTGCACACGTTGCAATTGCACAGTCCAGAAAATACAGGCCTAGTAAGAACACAGACACAAAAGTGGAGGGTATGAGGTTTTCTGTATGAGGACTATTGGACAATGATTAAAACTCTTCTGTTTCTTTGTGGGTTCCAGCTGGATGACGTGAAAGCTTCTTGGATTTCCAAAATAAAATTGATTTGTATTAATGTAATGTACAGCTTATTGTGAAAACGTTATTTCAAGTCAATCATCAGTTTTCTGCATTTAAGAAAAGGAAAAAAAAAGGAATTTAATCACTTGAAAATCAAATATTATATTTTGACAAGACATTTAAATCAAAAAAGCTCCAAACTGCTTGTAAATTCAGCCCTTCACTCCTCTGTAACTGTATAGTTGTGACATAATGCATCATATTTTTCCATGTACATTTGACATATTTCTCATTCCTGCAGATACACAAGGAACTTGGTTGATAAGGGTAATGGGAAGTTCAATCTCATGGTTCTCTGCTGGGGTGAAGGCCACGGCAGGTAAGATATTTGTATCTTTAAAAATAAATAACATCATTATAATTCATATAAAATTATTCATATAAAATAATCTGATCAGAAAACTGAATTTGTTTAAACCTTTAATAATAAGATTTCTGTTTCGGGGTTTCAGTCATGTTACAAGCCTATACTCTTAGATACTGTAGGCCACATGGCCATGTTTCTCACTGGCAATTATTGCATTAGTTAATAAAGATAACAAAGTCCAATGTTCTACACACTGACAGATTATGTAAATAGACATTGTTTGATATCTTATGTCCCACTTTGTCAGCAAATGTCACCTGATAATTCCTGGATGTGTTGCAAATCTTTTTATATGATTACGTATTAAAAGATGCAGATCAGCAGCTGTCTTTTTTTCACACAAGAAAAGACTGTTTTATCACATGGCTGTACCAGTACTAGTGTTTTAAAACAGGGACTTGTTAAGTAAGACTGTTCTGGGAATTTCTTGTTTTGTTGTCTTGAACATACAGTATTGGTGATATGATATGGGGCATGACTTCTAAACATAGCTGTTCAAAGTATGTTTAGCTCTTGCCGTGAAAACTTAAGATTTGCCTCGTCTTCCCTATTTTTATTTTTTAACATCCTCATCATCTTGTCTAATTTTTATGAAGAGAGCAGTGTTGTCATATTCTGACAGTGTTCTTTAACGCTTTGCAGTAGTATCCATGACCACACAGAGTCCCACTGCTTCATGAAGCTCCTGCAGGGTCAGCTGAAGGAGACGCTGTTCGAGTGGCCAGAGAGCAAATCACACGGCGATATGGTCCAAAAGTCACAAAGAATTCTTCAGGAAAACAAGGTTGCTTACATAAATGGTGAGACACCAAACTGTCTGACTATCTCTTTTTTTTTTTTCTTTTTTTTTTTTTTTTTAAACCAGAGCTTGTTCTCCAACAGAATTTAGATCGATGCTGATATCTTGATATCTGTCTATGGAGTCATTTTAACTGGTGCTTCATTTTACTCACATCTTTATTATGCCTATGCAGTGTTCAATACAATAGACCAAACGAACGTATGTGATCATTTGAGATATGCTAATGTGAAATTTCCTTGAAACTTAGGCAAGGCTGTTAAATGTGTGGCTTCTCTGTCAGCGTGCAGTAAAACCCAAGTTTCCAACCTCTGCAGTTACATAATGTCTAATTGGTCTCACAGGTAGCTGTAAATTTACAATGAACTTTTTTTTTGTTCCTTCATATCCCTTCCTGGCGTATATGTCCCTGAGGCAAACAGAGCTCTGGTGTCATGTTTCTGCCTTTAACTGTTGTTGAGCCATGTTTTACAGCATTCCAATGTTACAGGTATGCTGTTTGTTCATACATGTGTACGTGTGTGTGTGTTTTAGACTCCATTGGTCTGCATCGTGTGGAAAATGTCAGCCACACTGAGTGTGCAGTAAGTTTGCACTTGTACAGTCCCCCTTTCGAGACCTGCCAGACATTTGACCAGCGGACAGGACACAAGAACTCTGTCAAGATGACCTTCTGGAGCAAATATGGAGAAAGGACTCCATTTGTAAGCAGTTTTTTTTTATTTTTTTTTTAAAATTACTTTAATACACATAGATTGAGTGAACCCCCCCCCCCCCGAAAGGCTTGAGTACTGAAACTTAAAACTCACAAAGATGCATTTGTCAGATGCATAAAATCAAATCTAGTCAGCGTGCATTACAAATTACAATGTAGCTCTGTTACTGTACAGTGGGCACACTGCTTACTCCATTCCCCGCTTCCCCATGTCTCACCCAACAAAAATACCTTCTAAGCAGGAAATGGGAAGAGCTAATACTTTCTTGCTTTTTTCATTAAGCAGAGCCCATAAAGAATGAAGGCAGCACTCCTTTAAGATTCAAGAATTAGTAGAAAGTTTCCATTTCCTTTCCTTCCTTTACTTTATTGTGCTTCCAAATGCTTCAGCTTTAACAAAAAGTTGCTTGAGTGAACAGAAGAGTTAGGTATTGAACATATAAGAGTGTTAAAGTTCAGACAGACAGAGGGAGAGAATAATCAATAAAGGTCAATTTATTATAAACTAGAATCAGTTCGTCAAGGTCTTCAATAAATTAGTTATTAATAATTACACAAAGGGGGAAAAACAAGACCAATTACACTGTCGGACCTCCGCCTGTTTTGGCCGCCCTGCCAAAGAGCATCAGCCTTATCTTAAATCTACAAGTTGTATAAGCATACCTTGGTCATAACACTGTTAATTAAGTTCATTTGATTGCAACACCAAACATGCGAGATAAGATAAGTATATCTGTGTGAGCACACAGTGAACCTAGCGCGGCATACGTCCATAGTTCTCAACAACTGTTCGAGGCTATTTTACAGACATTACATGTCTCCGTTTAGACCATGACTGTAAACATTCCTGTTTTAGCTTTGCTCAGGACTTGACATAAAGGAAAATGTGACCTTATCTTAGTCTAAAATTGTCTTTCTTCCCAACCCTTTCTTAGGAAACCACAGTTTCGCAAGAGAACAACTAAAGGGCACCAAAAGAGACTCCAGATGATGAAGACATTTGAAGTGACAATGTTATGATATTGAGTCAACGGGAATCTGCTGGTGAAGCGAAAATGTGGACCTATGACTAAGCAACCTATTTAAAAATCAGGAGTTGGCTAGTTCAAAAGGACAACCCAGTAATTAGAATGGCTTTATCACTGCCCAGTGTGAGCTTGGCAAATACTGATGAGCACAGGACGAATGCATGAATAGGCTTGGACATGGATTGAATCTGCCTTTTGTTTGCTGGGCCTGAGGAGACCCTTTTCCAATAACAACATTCCTGTCTATCCATGACCTGTGTAACCACACTGTGACGTTATGGCCAATAGTCAAAGACTAGACCTTTAGATTTTCCTAAATTTTATGTATTTCCAGATTTTTTTTTGGGGGGGGGGGGGAGGAGGAGGATCTTAAATCTGGTTTGATCTCAATGATGTACTTTTATAGTTGTATTTACTGTTGATTTACGCCACTGACAATTGTCTTAACACCTGTTGAAAATTGTAATGAAATGTAACATTGTTTGTACAGTCTAACAAGTTTTGTTTTTTTTCCTCTTTTTGCATTTGGAAAATTAGTTGTAAAGCTTTAGAGCTGCGTTGTTTTTAAAGTGTCACGCTTGTAATTTATTTGCAGGATCTTACGTACACTAAAAGAGTGTTTAAATCTGCTCTTAAATGTGTTCATATTAAAGGTTTGACCAGGCGAAGTGAAGCGACTACTTTTATTGGCAGAAAATATATTTAGGTTACTTTCTCTCAGGATTTTAGCGTATTGTGATTGTAACTGCATTTGTTTAGTGTTTAACTTCACAGCAAACCACTTCTTATAGTGCTGTCAACATGCTAGAGTTTTCTGATGCAGTAATTGATACATCTGGCCATAACTGAAGTCCATTAAACACCATTATTGTTTGCAGAAAGTTTCAATCTGTTTTGTCTTTATTTTTCATGTTCTGAATTTTCTTCAATGCTTATTGTTATTCATAGAATTTTTTTTTTTTTTTTTTTTTTTTAAGCTTTCTTTGGATAAACCTTTACAATCACTTAAATCGCATCTTTCTAACCAGGTACAGTATTAGTAATGAAACCTGTGGGTCGATAACATTTGGCGCGTTGGCTGGTAATTATAAGCTGCCTGTATGGAAATCTACATTTGGCCAAAGTATATTTGGGGTATTTGTTGCCTCACAAAATTAAAGGTGGGTCTAACTGGGATCTTTTAAAAATCAAACGGAAACCATTTTTAAATATTAACCAATCATGTAACCATGAATAACTTGCCGTCTTGTTAGAGTATTTCAGTCCGTCCTATCATTTGTTGTTTGATTTTTGTGTTTTAGGATGCCTTTTGATTTTCTTCTGTTTTAAAGATCCATTTGGGGACGGGCATTGCAGACTAGATTAGGCAATAAATGCTGTGGTGTGTTCCCTGATTCATGTTACATACTTGTCCTTATGTAAAAATGAACAAAACTAAGACAAACTCAGTCACTATACTCACATACAAATTCTGCCTAGAATTCCACATAGTGTATTTGAGAGACATTATCAAAAGTTTCAGCGTTACAACACCAAAGCAACACAGTGAATAGTTTGAATTTCTAACCTTTAATATCTCCTGCTGATGTATTATACACTCACAGGCACTTTATTTGACACATTTTGTCAATACCATGTCGGAGTCCCTATTCTTCATGGTATTAAGTTGAAAAGGTTCCTTGGAGATTGTATTTCATATTCAAATGATCGCATCACACAATTTCTGCAAAATAATCAGCTGCACATAGCAAACCTCCCATTCCACTACATCCTAAAGGTGCACTGTTGGATTAATATTGGTTGTATATGGAGGTCATTTGAGTACAATGAACTCACTGTCATGTTCAAGACACTTGAGATAATCTGACTTTGTGACATATCCTACCGGAAGCAGGCATCAGACAATGGGTACAATGGGTGGTCATGAAGTGATGGCCGTAGTCAGCAACAATACTTTGATTAAACATTAAACCCTCACCACAGGCAACGTGGTGGCATGGTGGTTAGCACTGTTATCTCACAGCAAGAAGGTCCTGAGTTCAATAATACCATCAGGCTGGGATCTTTCTGTGTGGAGTTTGGATGTTCTCCCTGTGTTTTTGTGTGGGCTCTATCCAGGTACTCCGGCTTCCTCCCACATTCCAAAGACATGCAGTTAGTGGGGTTAGGTTAATTGGAAACTCTTAATTGCCCATGAGTGTGAATGGTTGTCTGTCTCTATGTGTTAGCCATGCGACAGACTGGCGACCTGTCCAGAGTGTACCCTACATCTTGCCCTAAGACAGCTGGGATAGGCTCCAGCAGCTGCAGCTCACAGAATATTTTCTTTTTTCCCGACCATTCTCTCTAAATCCTTGAGATGGTTGTGCAGGAACAGAGTAGAACTTAGCAGACCGGCAGATTCTGAAATATAGTTCAAAGTCACTTAAACCACCTTTTTCCCCATGTCTACATGACTTGAGTTGTTGGCATGCCATTGGCTGAGTAGACATCTGAAACAAGCAGTTGGATGGATATAGATAATTTGGTGGCTCTATATACAGAGCGATGCAACACCCGTGCTAACTCACTGATTATATCTTCATAGTCACATAAAAGTACTCCAGCATTATATTTGCAGGTGACAATAGCATGGTACCAGCATGCAAAGAAAGCAAACAGCTGCATTGATGTACACGTTTCTATGTGTACTTTGGTTAGAGGGAAATATTGATTGGCCATTAACTTGACTAGCAAAAACATTTTGGTAAAAGTGCGCTGATAACAATATTAAGGAACCAGAGATCAAGGTCTGCCGCATTTTACTGGCAAGCCAACAAGTGTATTAAGTGTACCACTTGTGAATCAGAAAGATAACATGCTACTGAAAAGTAAAGCGTACGTGCACAGAAACAGCAGGCTTCATCATGTTCCCTGTGTCAGTTTCACATGCCCAGTTAGACTACTGCAGACTATTGCAGTCAATGACCAGATAACACAGTAGGTAATAGTGCACGAGGTAAGTGCACTTTAATCTGTTCCTCTATGTTGCATTTTGGGTGTTCTTTGCACAAACATATGGCTTCTTAGTCTCTGTCCTTTTATTCATTTTTGTACATTGTATAATGTTATTTGTATATAAAAAGATGACAATGAACAGTGTAGTTTCCACAAGATAGGAAAATGAGTCAGTTTACGCAAACAGGAACAAATGAAATGTTTTCATACTCATATAAAAGTGACAATTTTGGCCAGAAGGTTACATCTCCTCATCATGTGCATGAATATCATGGTCATTTTGGGCTTTTAATTATTTCATTGAGCTGTTCTTTTTCCAGGGTACAGCACACATCTTTAACCCTCTGGGGTCCAGGGTATAATTGGCCGTTTTTGACTACTTTTGATTTTACCTCTATATTTCACCTTTAAAATGTGTTTTTCTTGCCTTGTTTGGTATCATTATTTTCGGCACAACCTCAAATATCTGAAATTTGAGTTGTTTTTTCATTTTGGTATACTATATTAGCACAGTTGATCTAAATTCAGACAAAAGCTTTAAAATCCGAGTAGAAAAAAGTTATATTTTTTACTGTAAAACCTACAAACATGTTTAACGAATCATTTTCATAACTTGAAATGCAAATAGAAATTGTACATTTCTAAAAATTATGCACAAGTTTTGCAAACAACAAAGTTATACGGTACTATTTACCTAAAAATGCAGCCAAGGCCTCAGGCGAGATCTCGCAAAAGTCCGTCTTATTTTTCTTTTCCTCCCTAATTTTTTTTTTTTCCTCCCTAATTTTTTTTTTTTTCCTCCCTAATTTTTTTTTCTCCCATGTCCCCTGGGGGGCTCCGTAAACACCAATAGGGAAGGGGTGTTTTTTCTTTTTTCACTCGTAAGCTTAGAGTGTTTGCTAGCGTTGTCTGTAGAAAACACCGTTTTTACCGTCCTTCCCTGTTTTGTTCAGAAAAAAACATCGGGTGTATTTTTTTTTATCATAACTCTGGTTTTACGTGGCCCATCGACACAATTCAAAAACTGGTATATATTTTGAAGTCCGCAGTTTCGACCCAAGTTGAAATGGAGACTGTCGTGCTGCACCTTGTAGCTGTGTCGTCTTAAATTGGTCATGTGATGTTGACGCGCCGGCATGTCCGGCGACCCCAGAGGGTTAATGACTTAAAAAAAAAAAAAGAACTATGTTCAAAAGTTTGAACTCACAATCCACAAGAGTCTAAAGTATACATATGCAGACATGCACTTACTTAAATCCTTTAATAACTGGTGCTAAAAGTTGTACAACACATATTAACTCCACTTTGAATTGACCTCTCATTAATGATCATGACTGGCTACAACTGGTAGTTTCTCTCTTTTCGCATAAAAGCCTTCAAGCTCCACTGAAATTTGCAGCTGACCACATGGACAAGCTAAATATCTTCTGGAGAAAAGTGTAATTGACAAATGAGAGAGATTGGGCTATTTGGCCACAGTGACAAGAGGTTTGGATGAGTAAAGTTGAGGTTTTCAAGCCAAATAAGTCTCCGGGCCAGTCTTGGTAGCCGGGGATCAGTCCACCAGGGCATCCGCTCCTGGCTGCCGCCCGGCTCACAATGCACCCGACCCCTACGGTGCCTCCTGCTGGTGGTGGGCCTGCAGGAAGATGGGCCCATGTCCCTTTTTCGGGCTGGGCCCAGTTGGGCCCTATGAACTAAGGCCTGGCCACCATATGCTCGCCCTCGGGCACCCTCCCTGGGCCTGGCTCCAGGGCTGGGCCCCGGTAAACCTATTCCGGGCAGGGTAAACTGTTCCTCCGGTGATATTCTCACAAGGGTCTTCTGAATCGCTCTTTGTCTGGTCCCTCACCCAGGACCAATTTGGCATGGGAGACCCTAAAAGGGGGCAAAAGCCCCCAGACAACATGGCTCCTGAGATCCCTGAGACACACAAACCTCTCCACCACGATGTGGTAGCGATTTGCAGAGGGGACAGTGACCAGAGGTGGTGTATGTTTACCAACTGTCAAGCATGGTGGTGGTAGCATAATGCTCTGGTGTTGTTTGGCTGTCAGTGGTACTGATTAATTGCTGAAGGTGGATGGAACAACGAGGAAGGATGTCTACCTCCAGATTCTTAATCTCAAACCAACAGCTAGACAGTTGAAACATGGAGGCAACTGGGTGTCCCAACAGGACCCAAACAGACATAAAAACTGGCTAACATTAAAATTCTGGTATAGCCTTCCCAAAGCCCAGACTTCAATGTCATTGAAAATGTGTGGTCTATACTTAAAAACTGGGTCTGTGCCAGGAAACCAACCAATTCAGAATTCTAATAACTGTGCCAAGAAGTGTGGTCAAATATGAAACTAGAATCATGCCAGAAGCTTGCTGGTGGCTGTCAAAAGCATGTGGTTGAGGTGAAACTTTCTAAGGGACATTTAACCAAATGCACATGGGGGTTTATCTGTATATTTGAGCCTGTATGGATACTTTTGATCGTGTGTAGAGCAGAGAAAATCCAAGGTAAATTCAAAGTTGTGCATCCAATTCTTCTGTTTTTAAGTCATTAAGGATGTATGCTGTACAATCATTCCACACTGGAAAAAGAACAGACTTTTGACCATTGCTGTATACGCTTGTGAAACGTATTTCGTTGACTTTGCTCTCCTCTCTCCAAACAAACGTCATTAGTTGCATTTCTTCACTATTTACCTTTGGAGAGGTAAATCACAGTGTTCTCACAGGAATGTGAGTTTGTTCCAAATAAATGTTCCCAGATTTTCCTATAACAAGTCAACAATGGCCTACAGCCAGTGTTGCATAACAATGAAGCAATCGCTTTGATTATCCCGGCAAGACTCCAGTTTTATATGAGGGCACGATTAGCATGAGTGAGAGTAAAGAAATTGCTCCTATCAAACAAGAACATTGTGAACACAACTTATCTGTTAATATTAGACTATGACACAAATGCTTCATGGACTTAAAAAAAATCTTTATCATTCACATGTTCATGAGAAGACTTGATGTGTCAGCAATTAAGACAACTGGTGCATTTGATACTCGCCCCCACAGCATTTATTTATATTCATTTATTTATTTAGATATATTGTTCTACATATTTGTTATGTACCATATTTCAACTGATGATGTGGTGAGTCCCTTTCCTTTCCATTTTGTGGATTTAAACATTTCTGGAAAAAGTGCTGAAAGATAATATCATGTAATTTCCTCAGTGTACATGTTGATCTTGGATGATATTTTTGGCCCAGACAGAAGACAGTTTGGCACCTTGTAGTAAAAATGTTCTGCAGAAATATTTGGAAGTGTGTCAGTTCTTGTTGTGTTTTTTTTTTTTTGTTAGGTAAGTTTTGATACAGAGTCTCCACCTTGGATTGTTCTCTGTGTTCCCTCATTCTCACCACTTAAATATTGCAGTGTTGGAGCAGCTGTAGTTGTGGGGAAGCCATAAACCTTAAAGACAGGTTTCACATTGTTTTTGTTTTTTTTAACCAACTACTAGCGCTGAGATTGAAAATGCAGAGAATAGGAGTGTGTCCTATGATAATAACAGCGATAACAATAAGCCAGGCTTCTAAAACTTTCTAGCACACCAGAAGAAACTGAAAAGCTAATTTACTTATCGAAGCGGCCTCTGTACATTGATAGTGAAACACTCATTCACAAATATGTTGCACTGTACACTTGGCAGCCCAGTTTTTATTACAGAGTCATAAAGTATGTTTTCTCTGCATTGTCAGGCCTTTTAGGTCATCACTTTATGTTAATATTAAAGTCCACATTTGGTCGTTTATATTTTTCTTTCATGTTCTAGGCTTTACTATATAAAGTCATGTATCTTGATGCCAGAAAGATGTTTCATATTTATTTGGTGAAAGTGAAATTTCTTGCTAAAAACTGACTGCTCAATATTTTGTGTGCCTATGTGTAAACATGTTGCCTGCATTGTAATTAAACCAAGACTGGCCTTCAATTGAAGAAACTTGTATCTTGTATCCACTAGCTACTTTACCTGTCTATACACAGTACTGTGTCTTGACTCACTCCTTATTTCTTTATATTTTTGTAGGAAAATGGGAAAAAAGGTGCAGCAATTATTTTTAAACATATGCAAATATAGAATAAAGCACATAAGGCAAAAAACAGTTAACAATACTAATAAACTTGAAAGTCCACCTTTCTTCGGCAACACAGCCTGAGCTCTCTTAGGCCAGCTTTGTTGTCATTTCTTCCGGAAAAGTTCTCCAGACTTCTTGAAGGACATTCAAAGCTCTTCTTTGGATGTGGGCTGCTTTTTGTTCCATTGTCCATCAACATGGTTCCACACTGCTTCATTGATGTTGAGGTCCGGCTTCATCCCGACGTTTTGTCACTGAGGAACACGAAAGGTGACCTTCCTCGTTCTAATGGTATGCGCCGGGTTATGGATGAAATCCTGTGGAATAATGCTCCTGCAGTAGTAGACATTGCAGCCACGTATTCCAGCCCTAAACCTAACCTTCTCCCTAACCATAACCTTATTCCTAACCTTAACCAGCAGTTTAATGATGTGAAATAGTGTTTTCAGAAGTGTTTTTAAAAAAAAAAAATGAACGAGCATGTGTAGATTGAGTCCAAAGGGTTGTCATATTTCCTAATTTTTCCGATGTCGTCATTTAGTAATGTGTTGGGTGGCCAAAAATGTAATATGTTGACAATTTGTCACCTAGCGTAGAATGTTATACTTTGGGATGAGAATGTGTTGACACGGCCAATCCGTGTGTTTTTCTAGGTATGGTTTTACTGCATTGAGAGTATGTTGTGGACCACTGCCATACTGAAAAGAAAAACAAAACAAAACAATATCATTCAGATGCTTTTCAGATTGCATGGTGGAACAAAATCTAACCATACTTTTCTGAGTTAACGATTCCACAAAGTTTGACAAGATCCCTAACATCACTGGCTGAAATATAGACTCAAACTATGACAAACCTGCCACCATATTTTACACATGGCTGTAGTCACTGAATCTGATAGCATTGTGTTGGTGTTGCTCCTGGAGCAAAAAAACTAATGTTGGTTCATGTTTTACACTGTGAATTGACCAATCACATTGTAGTGTTGTCATAGTTTTGCAATATTTGAATCACACCATACCAAACCGTAACCCTAATCACAATCACATCTTAATCCCCAACCTAGCACTTTTTTCCCGGACTCGACATTAGAAAGTTTGTTTGTTTTTTTTTCCTTTCCGGAAAGTATGACATAACAATGTGATTGGTCAGTTGCAATGTTGGCCTTGGACAAACATTGGCTGTATCCCAATTCAGGGTCTGCAGCCTTAAAGGCTGCATTTTTTACATCACAGCGACCCTACGAAGGCTGTCCTAATTCAAAGGCTGCTCGAAATGCAGCCCTCAAATGTGTCCTTCATTTCCCTGAATTTTAAGGCTGTGACGGTGAACGAATCGTTCAATACTCGAGAATCTCTTTACTGACTCGTGAATCATGATTCACAAGC
>NW_024582395.1:2665691-2679795 GCF_018398535.1 Haplochromis burtoni
TGCCTACTGGTGTTGGCCAGAGGGCCTGATGGCGCGATATGGCAGCCTCGCTTCTGTCAGTCTGCCCCAGGGCAGCTGTGGCTACAACTGTAGCTGCCTCCACCAGTGTGTGAATGTGAGAGTGAATGAATAGTGGTATTGTAAAGCGCATTGGGTGCCTTGAAAAGCGCTATATAAATCCAATCCATTATTATTATAAGCAGAATTTGGGCTGAAAAGAGGTGAATGAGCAGAATTTCTGTTGAAAAGAGTTTTTTTCTGAAAACAGCAGAAAAAACTAAAAATTTTGCTGAAAAGGGGTGAAAAAGTTGAAATCTGTGTTGAAAAGTTTAACTGTTAACTGAAAGAAATGTTGCCATAAGCGGGATTTGAACCCAGGCCTCCCAGTCTGAGAATGGCTGCTCATCTCACTGAGCTAAAACACAGCTCAGCCCGGCAAGGAAAATCAGTGACCACACTGATAATGTGGAAGAAATGGGCAAAAAATATTGCATAAAAAATTCAATATCTCAAAAAGTATAGAAGATACACAAGATATCCGTGTATCTTCTTCAAGATATTTATTAGATATTTATAAAGAGATCAGAGGAGCTGCAGTGTTTTGCAGAAATGGTGCATCCCCGTGAACAGTTATACTAGTAGCATGACACAAGGTAGGCTGAATTTGTAGCCAATCAGCCGAAACATACAGTCACAAAAAGATATCTGGAGCAACAAGAATAACAGGGATTTCAGAAATATGAGCAAGGTCTGGGATTTGCTGGAAAGTTGCAAAAAGAGAGATATCACTCAATTTCATGTCTCAGACGTCATAAACAGAAAAACAAAGTCAACATGTACACTTACTGATCACAACTACTAGCAGATATAGCTACCCCTCCCCCCCCCCAAAAAACCCCATAAAAAGTTACAAAATTAATGTAATTAATCAACCTATTTTACATATATTTCTGTATTCCAATTAATTCTGTGTCAAAATATCTGAAAACATATAAAAATTGAAACTGAAATTGGAAGCTTTACGCACAATCTGTCACCTCTCCAGAGATCGGTTCTGTTTTCGGTTGACGTTTGGTGCTTACGTGTTAGGATAATGTGTCAGAACTCTGTGTGCGGGCGTGCGGAGGTGAGGATCCAAATGCAGGACTCGAGAAGACTGAATTGCAACTGAACTACAGCTTTATTGCTGGCGATGAACAAAACATGAACTGAACAATGAACGCTGAGAACGGAAACACACAGGCACAATCTGAGAGTACGACGGGACGCTGAACACTGCAGGACAAGTACACAGGCAGGAACACGAGGGAGCGAGGAACAGGTGGGAACATCCCGGAGAAATTAGACTTAACGAGACAGAGGATGCGAAACTAGAAACACTGATATAAGATCTGAACCTTCAAAATAAAACAGGAAATCCACAGACAGAATACAGATAACTCTGACAGGGAACAGAAGGAACATAGTACAGAGGCCAGGGTGACATCAGGGGCAAACGAATACACAAGCTAAAAAATACAGACCCACAAAAGTCGCGCTTTGCTCACAGTGAGTCAGGACTCCAAAAAAAACAAAAACAAAAACTGGAGTTTAAATATTCACACAAAAAATATTTCAAAAGTACTTTAGTTGTTTTCCCAGCAGGGATTTGTTTAATTTTCTTACCCTTGTGACACTTTAAGTTGGATTTTGAAAAATAACCTATCAAAAAGATGGTTCCTGACAATGAGAATAAAAGTTATGTTAAGGTTGCATTACTCAGTAGGCAGCTGTTCTTGTGGTTCATATCAGATAGAAGATCACACTAACTCTAAGTCATTAAATATTAATATTAGTTTTCTGCATTGCACATGATGAACAAACATTTTATGTATGAGCACATGTTGACAATGTTAAATGTCAAGTTTAGAATAAAGATAAGAACACTTTATTAGGTGTAAAATTGCAAAATAGTTTATTATAAACTAAATTTAAAGTAAAATAACAGGAACATTAAATTGTGCCATTATATATCATAGAGCCTTAAAAAAAACCCCTCTAAATATAAAAAATCTGTCATTTAAAAAAATAACTTTAATGTCCAAAGCTACAAATAAGTAAGAGCACATGTGAAACAAGGAATGACACTTTGCTTTAAGCTCCCATGCAATGTCTTGAAATTGTAAACTTTCTAGTATTTGATTGATTGCTACAAGAATCAGGATTATACTCGAAGAAACAGAGTTACAGATTTGAGAATGTCGCACTGAATGAAACTGTTCTACTGCAGATTCCCTGCACTTTATGAAAAACTTCAATAAGAATGTAAATGTAAATCTAAAATGTAAAAACAATAATATAAGGCTAATTTTTTAAATCACTTATTTATTTTGGTTTTACATGCAAAAAACATTTTGTTTCCCTAAACTGAAATGATTTGGACTGAAAATGCAAAAAAAGAAAAAAAGAACAAAACATTTATAAAGGTGACAAAAAAAAATCTACAATTTAAACTCAGCGAATATCTAAACATAGAAGAAAAGGCACTGACACACAGGGAGAAAGTTTATGGTCGCCTAGTTACGATTCATTATCTGACTGAACCCCCAGACTCTCCAGAGATCTGACCTGCTCTAGAGCGCCTCTCGTAGAAGGGGCTTTCCTCTCTGACCCTTCTGATCCTGACTGACCTACTGTCACCAGCCTTCCATTTCCCCTGTTCCTTGACCCTACTGATCCTACAGACTCTTTGTCACTTAAAATGTCACTAACACTTGCAGACGAACCACCTCGAGATCCATTGCTATGAGAAGCACGGTTGTAAGTGTAGCTGTTGCTGAAGCTGTATCCATGGGAACTGTTGTTTCTGTGAGAGTTGCTGTTGCTCGTGGGGTGGCTTGGCCGAGTCTGGGAAGTTTTACCAAAGGAAATATTATCAAAGGACTTTTGGCTATAAAAACTGTGTTCAGAGCCCGAGTCGTGCTGGGTGTCAGGCTTTGAAAAATGATTTGCTTCCTCTTCTACATCCACTACACCACTTGCTGCTGGTGCAGAAGCCTGAGTGAAAGTTACATCAAGTGACCTTTCTTTATGAAGGGCTGCTCTAGTAGGGGATGGAGACTTGTGCAATCTGGTGTCAGACAATCCAACGGGGTAGGCAGATGGGGCACCTCCTACCTAAAAACCAGAAATTACATTTGATGAGACAATGTGAAAAACGATTCTATTCTAACTATTCTAATCAAAACTAAAACTGAAGTAACATTAATAATGTCTCATTAACAGATACTCCTCTCATCCTGAGCTGCAAAAGAGAATGTGAATGCATTAAACTATAATTCTTGAACCTAACAATCTGTAGTCAAAGTTAATCTACATTTCTGCTTGATGTGCTTACAAATCTAATGTCCACCATTATCACATAGGGCAAGTCTACAGTGCTGTGAAGCAATGATTTATTTATCCACAATTTGCGTACAGATTTGTGCACAAATTGGCTTATGCAAACTTTACAATATTCACCCCACCTGCCAACAGAACATGCTTCCAAAGTTTGCTTTGCATATTCTTACCAAAGACAGAGCATCGATCCTGTAACGCCCTCCAGGCGGTGATGCCGCACCATGCAAAAGTGGTTCTATTGTGGAGGAAAGCTGAGGTCTTCCCAGAGGGTGGAAATCTGACTTGTCAATTCCAGCCATTGAAGCTAGCTGACCTAAGCTACAAGAAATTAAAAAAAAGACATGCAATCAATTAAAAATGAACTTCCAGAGTAGATAACCAGCTAATACCAGCCTACCTTTTTCCTACAACAAATGCAAATAAAAAAATGATTATGGTAAGATGTGACTAAGACAATAAGATATTGGGTACACTGGTGGTGTAACGGTGTGAGGGGATATTTTCTTTGAAGCCCTTTATAACTGCACCACAGCTAATCTGACTACTCTCACTGATCCCTTTATGATCCCAGTGTACTCACCTTCTGATGGCTGCTTTCAGCATGATAACGTCATATTAGTCTTTGAACATGACAATGAGTTCACTGTACTCAAAGAGCCTCCACAGTCACCAGATCTTAATCCAGCAGAGCATATGTTTGCTTAATCTATTCTATTAATAATTAAGGTAGTTCTGAAAGCAAAAATGGGTTCAACCTTGTGATGCACCTAACTAAGTGGCTAGTGGGTGCATTTTAGATTTAAAAAGATTCCAGAATGATACCCTGACTGAGTGAGTAACTGACTCAAAGATGACTGCGAAATTATACCTAACCCATGGGCTTTGGTTTCCACATATTAATCCAAGAAATGACAATGACAAACCTAGAGTTTCGTTTTGAATGAAACCCATTCCTGTCAGAATTAAACTGCAGAATCAATATCAAATTGGCCAATATTAAAATTAACTTCAGATATTTCCAAAAGAAACTGAAATCTAAGATGCACACCTTTTTTAAATATCACTAGTCTAATATTTTAGAAAATACACCTGTTTGACATCTTATCCCAAGTCAAATACGAGCCATTAACTACACAACCTGTGGTTTTTCCAAACATAACAATTTAATGATACATCACTAACAGAAGTGTGTAATCTGAGTATATGCTCTTTCTATACCACTTGAATGAACTTACTCTTGCAGACCACATTGTTACACTATAAATGATAAGAGCTACAATAATAAGCTGCTTCATCGTGCAGCTGAAATATTAAAGCTACACAAAAGTTTACTCACAGGGTGCCAGACTGTAATACTCTACAAAAATCAAGCAAACACTTTTCTGCAATGTTTTGTACGATGCACAAAGATAACTTTATAAAAAATAAAATATAATAAATAACTGTAGGTATCGTCCTAAAACACACATTAAATGTAACAAGGGGAAGAAAGACAGTTAAATATAAGCCACTTAAAATGGGGATCCATTCAAAACAAAACTAAAGGCCAACTTCTGGCTCAAGAAGTGGAAAAAAGCACACCCACACATAATGAAACTGAAAGATTTTTAAAGAATGGATTTTCAGTAAACCACGTAGGTCCTGTGACAACAGTGGCATTTTGTAATGGCTGCCATTAAAAATACCCACCCAGCATCTTTGAGCAAATCCAGGAAAGCGTGAAACTTAGTGAATGATGTCTCAATGCTCTCCAGAATTGCCTCATCTTCAAGAGCACTGGAAGCCGGTGGTGCTAATGCAGAGCCACTGGCAGCAAGTGCCTCTGACAGGGAGTGATTGGCATCTCGAAGGCGAGCATTCTCCAGCTCATACTGAACAGAAATTACATAAAGAATAAAGGCACAGTCTTATTTATTCATTAAAAAAAACCCAAAAAACCACGACTGTTCAATAAAACTGACTCTTCAATAAAGGACGAGCTGTTGCATTACTTCATGAAAAATCAATAAGTACCTCCCACCTGACTCACAAAGAATCACACTATTTTCTATAAACAACTTTGAGAATCAAATAACATGGGAAATAACACAGTTTCAATAGCAAAAGTACACCAATTAAACCAACATGCTGTTTTCTGTTAATTCCCTGGAGTAAATTTAAAACAACTTTAGATTTGCAGCCACTAGAATGCATCTCTCTTGCACTTATGAGGGCTCAAAATTGCTGGTAAAAAATAACAGATAAAAAAAAAATGTAAAAATGCTGACCCATTTTTGTGTATTTCAAGGGTCTGTGATTTGGAACATGTTGGTCAAATTAATTTTCAAAGATTTTAAGAAATCAGCTGACTCTGAGAGGGTTGATTTTCTATGGATTTTCTACGATTAAAACTTGCAATAAAAGGAAAACATTAAAAATAAATAACAGGCATAAATTTATCTGTATTTATTACAGATTTTATTTACCTCCATGAGCCTGGACTCAGCCTTCAGTCTGGCCCTCCGCTCTTCTCCGAGCCTCATACGGCACTCGTTTAGCTCCATCTACAGGGCATGGATCAGAAGAGCAGTGTGTGAGGTGGTTTTGTTTAATGAACTCTTCACATACCACATCTTTGACTTTAGAAGCAGCAAAAACACATTACAAAAATGACTAACCTGTATTTGTTCAAACCTCCGCGAAATGAATCTGTCCTGACGATTAAGAGAAGATGGTCTCGGTTCCACTTCCACCACTTCCTCTTCATCATCCTCCTCTGCCTCTGAATCAGACTCCATGGTAACTTTCACTGTGGCTGCACCCTAATAAGATATTAACATTAATGCTGCTGTTTAGGGCTCTTTATTCATTACGCTGCATTACACACAGACACAAGACAGCTTACCTGAAAGCTATGGTCTGTTACAGTAATTCCAGGAGGCAAACCTCTGCAGAAGCAAAAACATAGTATTAGTCTCTACATGACTATAATAAACAGTGAATGCTTTTTAAACATATAATTACATTCCCTACAGGTTTCCATATGCAGAAAAAATAAACTTCCAGACCCCCAAAACACACACACAATCCAAACTATCTTCCAAACTTATTAATGGAACATAGTTTTTGTTGTTTGCTTGTTGTTTCTTCTGAACATATCTTCTTCACCTTTGGCGTCCAGCTCGTGCAGCAGCACGCCAAGGCACATGGGGGGTGCGTGATGGCTTAGGTTTCAGAGCAGCAGCTGAACTCCGTCCACCAGGAGATGGTCCTTTATGAGTGGCTGCAAAGAGAAGACATGTCCATGAATTCTGAGAAATCTTCACCTCTAAGAAGGGCGCAGCGTTGATGATGCAAAGTCCTCATAGTATTATGAACTGTACTTTATCACCATTTATTAAAAGTGCCTTCAGGTGTCTGTTGTGATTCGGCACTATATAAATGAATAATAATCAATCCATCCATCGTCTTTTGCCATCCAATTCAGGGACGTGGGGGGTCTGGAGTCTATCCTAGGAGTCTCAGGGCGAGAGGCAAGGTACACCCTGGACAGGCCGCCAGTCTGCCACAGGGCTAACACACAGAGACAGACAACCATTCACACTCGCATCCACACATATGGGCAATTAACCATCATCAATTAACCTAACCTCGCTAACTGCATGTCTTTGGACTGCAGGAGGAAGCCGTAGGAACCCACACAAACATGGGGAGAACATGCAAACACCACACAGAAAGACCCTGGCCTGAGAGAGGACTTGAACTCAGGGCCTTGCTGTGAGGCAACAGTGCTAATCACTGCATCACTAGGCATTAATGTGCATTAATAATATTTAATTAAACTGAACAGTGATAAATGATAAACTGATAAATCTTTGCTCACAGAAAATTGTTAGGTCCCTCCCAATAATAACACAAGATATGCGCAAAATAGTGGAAGTGATTATAATGGCCAGCAGAACATGTGTGTGGGCTTTCCATGAATTAAACAATGCAAAAATGATAAGAACTACATGCTTTGTGAAACTAGCAGATATTACTTGCTTCTAACAAGCAGGGTATAAACATCACACGCAAATAGATGAAAGACTAATCAATCTAGGTGAGTATCTACTGAAATCATCCTATAAATAAGGGCAAAGTCAACTAAACCATAATCAAACACATCACAAATTCAAGATTATTTTTGCACCTATCAGCAGGAGAAACAAAATAAAATCACAATGAATTCAGTTCTTACCATGTCTCCAGATGACTTAAAAATTTAATTTGAGAAGTTGAAAAGACACCGAGAATAAGCAATACTATCTCAAACAGACTGAAAGAAATCCTCCAGTGAATTTACACTGCACACATACATGCACAAAAAACCCCAACATAAAACAGAGAAATGTGCCCATGCTCATAAAAATAAATGAATAAATATCTGTTTTTAATAGGCTGATTTTAGGTGTACAACCAGAAATACTGAAATTACTGTGTTTTGTCTGACTAGGGAGACAATAACATGGAGTTACATGCAGTCTGTCTGTGTTTATCTGGAACATGGAACAAGAAAAATGTATGTATACATAAATACCTATTCTAAATGCAGCTTTCCCTCTGACTGTACTGGGTAATGCTCTCCTCCTTGGACCAGAAGCTCTCTGTGGTTCTGACGCTGCAGGCTTGATCCAGCAATACTGCAGGACAACATAAGGAAGACACATGCATACAAATACACCACCTAGAGCAATGGTTCCGCCCCCCCGGAATATTTCTCCCAAAAACTTACCTCTGGTGACTGTCCATGACCATTCATTAGTACTTTCTCTATTATAGTTTTAATTAGGAGTTTATCTGAAAGGAAAACTCAAAATCAGTGAAGATTAAGTACCAGAAACATTTCTAGAAATTTATGTTTCGTTGGTTTAGAGATGAACTACTACATGACTGATGTAATTACAGTATTACTCAAATGATTTTTCTACAATTGGAAAGTGCCACGCACACACAAAATTTGGTTTGCATTAATATGTCAAATGGAAACGTAAAAACAAACCAGCTCAAGCAGTGGAATGAACAATATTTGATCAGTGTGGGAAAAGTGCTATTAAGTCTGGAAAAAAACAAGAAAATGCTATTGCCTTGACTTAGGTAGCAACTTACCAACTAACGGGTTACCACGGATATCCAGCACACACAAAGAAGAATTCGTTTTCAAGGCTTCTAGCAAACGACGAGCGCCTTCGTTGGAAAGACCACATCTTTGCAGGTCCACAGCTGTTTTACAAGCCAAAAATCAGAAACAGAAATCCTATCAAAAATTTGTACAATAAGGAAAAAAACAAACACCACAAACTCACAAATCTACTAACCTTTAACCCAGAGGTCTTCAGCAAGTTCACTCGCAAGAGCCGCAGCACCCCGGTCCCCAATTAAAGTGTTACAGTTAAGTGTGACACGGCGAAGACCTCCCATACCCTCAAACTGCGGCTGTCGATACCTCAGAGACTCCGCCCACGCCGTACCATGTCTTTGCATACCCTGATGCTTTAAGATAAATAAAAGGATTCTTACAAAAGTTGTGATGAAAAATTTTAAGACTCTTCCACTTCTATTACTGAACGAAAAGGCCCACATTGTCTTATTCTGTCTTTTATCTTTTATTACATAATGTTCTGACTAACTGATAACTTCTCTCTCTAAATCTTCTAGGCTTAAGCTGCATATACACTGGAAGCGATTCAAGGCCACGTTTTGACTAGAGACCATAGAAAGTGAACAAATAAAATCGCTTCCGGTGTGTATACAGCTTTACAATCCCTCTGCCAAAAAACATGCTGCTGTAATCTGCACTGTGCACCTCAATTTTTTCCCTAACAAACTTTTTTAACAATTATTATCTGGATAGTTTACAATTATTAAATAATCATCTCTCAATAAAAAATAAAATAGACTGCCAGATGACACTGAAAATCAAATACTATACCTTGATAATATTGGCCATGTGCTCTGCCCCCCTCCAGGTAAGACTGCATCCACTAAAATCCACTGCCCTGATGTTAGCAGAATACTTAACGCTTTGGCAAATGACTAAAACATATAGAAACATAGAGAACACACAGTTACACAGGTACAATACAAACTCGTTTCCTGAACAAAATTAGGAGACAGTAATATAATTGCACATACCCTCTAAGCCCTCATCACTGATTGGACAGTTAACCAGAGATAGGTTTTCCAAAGAAGTGCTTTTTGCAAAACCCTAGATTAGGATCATTTCAACAAAGAACTTGTTTTAATAAATGTCCATTCTAAGAGTGAACAAAAAAGCAAAAACCACAGAAAAAGTTCTGAATAACATTTTTAAAAATTAAACAGTTACAATGCTTTGCTTTTAAAATGCTCTGCTTTCACCTTTGTCAGGGTGATGAGGTCCCTTTCTCTCAGTGGAAGTCCATTGAGCTGCAGCGTCTTGAGGTTGGGAGAGACAGTGAGGCACTCTCTGAGGGCCTTGCACAGCTTTAATGTCATATCCTTGGAGCGAATAGCTGGAATCTTCCTCCTGAAGCTAGACTTAAGATATCTTCTATCTGAAACCAATGGTGACATTGTTGTTTTAAGTAAAATCTGAAAATCAACAAGTTTCTAACAGACAATTAAAATCGTATAAACTGTTTCAATAACGTACCTGCCTCTCCAGAAGCCAAACTAGCTTGGTATGTGCTACTTATTGCTATGTGGTGCAGGTGTTTGTTAATGGATATAGAGCTGAGAACTGGTGGCCAGTCTGTTAGCTTCAGCTTGTCTCCATTAAAGTCCAGCATCCCTTTGTTGAGGTTCATTTTAACTGCAGGAAGGGGGACAGATTCCTGCCTGGCACAGGCAAACTCATAGTAAGCCATAAAGTCCTGAGCACCCTGCCGCCGAATCTGAGCGCTGTCCGGGGCCATCTTTGATCTAGGAATAAAAATATTCAAAGTAAGACAAAGAGAACTATTTAAATTGGTAGGAATACTTCAAGATCACAGTAATGGAAAAACAGCACACATCACGGCAACTTTACTTTTACACCATATCGTATTTTTCATACGATTGCTTCAATTTAAGTAGAAAATTCTCCTATTTCTGTGTATATGATTACATCTTTGTCTTCTTCCTGAAGCTGGTCCTTTCAAGGGTCAACACAGAGGATCACGTGCCTCCATCTCACCCCATCTCTAGCATCCCGTTCTGTCACACCAACCCTCTGCATGTCCTCCTTTACTACACCAAGAACCTCCTCTGAAGTCTTCCTCTTTCCCTCCTGCCTGGCAGCTTCATATTCAACATCTTTTATCCAATATTGTCCAAACCGCTCTTTAATTTCACCTCCAAAACACTTAACCTGAGCTGTCTTTCTGATATACTTTTCTGATCTTGTCTATCCTGGCCACCACCTTAGAAACCTTTGCTTTCACTGGTGTTATCCTTCTGTCACAAATCGACACCTGACACTCATCTCCAACCACTCCACCCTACCTGCACTCGCTTCTTCACCTCTCTCGTGCACTGTCCTTTGCCCTCGATTGTTGACTGCAGGTATTTAAATATATATATAATTAGACATCTGCTGAAAAAGTTCTAATTCTTAAACAAGTGCTTGTTCAAAGGGGTTCTCTGATTCTTTCATTTTTCTTTATATTATTGCAGCGTCTCTACCTTACAACATAAAGCACCTTGAGGCGACTGTTGCTGTGATTTGTTGCTATAAAAATGACACTGAATTGAAATTGAACTGAATTAATTTACAAAACTTGTTCAACTTTATTAACGTATTGTTATATCATAACATTTACAGACACAGCAACAAGTACGTGGGGTGGCCATATGCGAGCCACTAAAAATATTGAGGTGGCACACCAAAAACAGAATTTACAGTTTTATTATGCTCTAGGTTACTTGAAAATATGACAAAATAATTCATCTAAAAGAATGATATTCCTACTTAACTTCCTGCTAATAAAGTTTATATCACTGAAAATAGGTAAATATGAAAACCAAATGAGATTTTGAAATCTTTTTTAATCAGTTTTAACTGATCGACTGATCAATTAATTGAGTGGAAGTCCCAGGATGGCTTCACTGATTCTCAGCAGAGCTGACTAGAAGCAGCTTAAGATTCACTCTCCCAGACTGGAGTTCACTTTAACAGCAAACTTGTTCATGAAATACAAATAAATATTAGATCATTAGATTTCCACGTTGGCCCTGAGATGCAAAGTGATCTGTCCAGGGACTGGCACCAGCTTTTCTGCACCCTTATTACATTATTCCTAACATAGGGCAGTCAGGGGGAGCCACTGGGGGTGCCAGCAAATTTTGGGGGGGGTAGCCAGTGCCTCCTCTGGGCCCGCGGAAAAAATAAGCTATCAAGATATTTCGATAGCTTTGTTATGTAACTGATGGCCAGTTATCACTATTAAGCCAAGCCATAACCAGCCCTTCATCTGAAGATCATACACAGATCACAAGTTTTCGTTAACATTTCAATGTTAACCTTACAATAAAGCTAATCGTTGACTTTCACTGATTTTGAATCGTCACCAATTATCTATGCACAGTGTAACCGCTTTCTCTCATTAAGTGCAGAGCGCTAAGGTTAAACCAATTGCGTTAGCTCAGCTCGGCTCCTAGCAACCAAAGACTGTCTATGCTAGCAGTCAATGTCAGCATCAGGGTCTAGAGCTGCTGTTTTTAATTGTGCCTTCATGCATTACACAACTGGATTTAATCAAAATAAAATAATATAATGTACTTTCATACCCAACTAAAGACTATACCGTCGCGGGACTGATGTATGACTTTTCCTCGACGTTGCTTGACAACTTCAGCGGTCTGTTATTGTTGACAACATAAACGACCGCTCAAAAGTGGCGCTGTAGTGCCAGCAAACCCACGCCCACTTCTTCCTCAGTGTACCATTTGCAGCTCTAGCCAGAGATCTGCTGCCATCTATCAAAGCGGAGCGGTAAAACATATCACAGGGAGTCACAGCCAATGACTGTACGGTCATAACCTATTTAGAGAAGCTTGAGTACATAATAAACTATCCAGTTGTAAAACAGATGACAAACCAAAGAACAAAGAAATCAAAGAAGTTAATCTGCATTCCCCACTGGGCCTAAATTTTAGGAAATAAATGTGTACAATAACCGTTTTGGCTAAGCAAATTTGTGCAAAAATGGATTTGGATTTAAATGCACTGATATAGATATCCCTATTCTGGTGAATCAACCACTCCTAGTTGAATGAATGTGATGTTAAAAGTTTCTTTCTGCCATTTAGAAATCAGAAATCAGAAAGGGTTTTATTGCCAAATGTTGAGCAGGTTTACAACATTAGGAAATTGCTGCGGTACTTAGTGCGTTATAGTTAAACTGTGGATGCTCCAATTCTACTTAAAGGAACACACAGCCACTCTCCATATCCTGTTTGGGAGGAACAGCCACAACCTTCAATTATGTCATTCTAAGAAGTGAATTCAGTGAAACAGTCTTCTATGTAATCATTTCCTTTTTGGTCAATTTGTTGACTGCTTTAGCACTACCTTTATGAGATTTTGAAGCAGATACAATATTCACATCATTTATGACTTGAAAAAGATAATAATACTAGAAATTAATGTTGTATTTTTACGTTTTGTATAATGTATTTAAACAATTCCAATACAGTAAAAATTAGGGCATTTGACAGCTCTAAAATGCACTAAACTATTTTTTAAAGACTCTCTCATATTCACATTACGCAGTCAACTTTCTTGAAAGTTGTCCAGGATGAGACAATGAACTTTCTTTCTTGGGGCCATCAGTCAGGTGGCACGTCTCACATGTAAGAAAGCATTGTCTTTGTTTGGCAGACTGCAGGGAAAGGCTGCATTGAGCAGTTGTGTTTGTTGAATGTAAGATAAACAGATTTGTGAAATATTTTCATATCTAATCTGGATTAATGGGTTGGCAGTGCAGAGTTTCTTTACTCAGGAGGATTTGTGAAGTAGCTGGTCTGTTGGTGGTAATCAAATATTGTGGGGTGTGCCGAGTTCCTGTTGATGCTCACTCTAGATTATTTCAGAGCTTTTTCTTTCAAATATTTCAATTAATAATATCTTTTAATATTTAGGCTACTTATGTCTTGAATATGATTAAGATTTTACTGGTCCTCATCCCCAGATCAAACCCCTACCCACTTATTTTAAGTGTGATCCTCATGACTTTACCTCAGCTGAGTGCCAGTGGACTGACACTCACTTGTATGGTATGACATGAGGAACTCACAACTATGTGAACAAGAGTTACAAACTCTCACTCACAAACATCACCGACTGCATAACCAGTGGGCCGTAGAACTCATTCACAAAACAATGCTACCCTTACTAATAAAAACACAGAATAGGACATGCATATCTGCATTTTTCACACAGTACCACTGATTCTGTTTTCTTTCCGCTTTGAGTGTGAGGGTGCTAAAGGTTTCCAGCACTATCTTTCCATCTTTCTTTTTCATCCCACATTCACTATGTATATGTATATATATATATATATATATATATTAGGGGTGCAACGATACACAAAATTCACGGTGCGGTTCGATACTTTGGTATCACGGTTCGATATTTTTTCGATACAAAAAAAATGTTCATGCCTTTTTAATTTGTCATTTATTAAAATTATAAATATATATTTTAACTCAAAAGTACAGTTTTTAAATTTTATGTTGCTGAAAC
>NW_024582395.1:2688056-2720931 GCF_018398535.1 Haplochromis burtoni
GTTAACGCCACAACACGGCAAATCTCCGTTAACGAGCTACCCCTGCGTGGGGCTAGACGGCCAACACGTTAACGAGCTAACTGCGCTAACGCTTTTATTCAAGCCAGGGTCCCGACATCTTTGTCCAGATGTTGTTCCTGGAATATGTTGGAGCCAATCCCCTAGCTTAGGAATCACCACACCTAGTGCTCCGATTACCGTTGGGACCACTGTTACCTTCACCCTCCACATCTTCTCCAGCTCTTCTCTGAGCCCTTGGTACTTCTCGAGTTTCTAGTGTTCCTTCTTTCTGATGTTGCTGTCATTTAGAACCGCTACATCTATCACTACGGCTCTCTTCTTCCACTTGTCTACCACCAGTATATCTGGTTGCTTAGCCATCACCATTTTGCCGGCCACTTAGTTATGCCGTTCCAGGTATGCCCTGCCTGCTAGCATCTTGCGCCCTGCTGTTATGTGCTGAATTGTCTCAGGGGCATTTTTACACAGCCTTCATATGGGGTCTTGCCTGGTGTGATGTCCTTTATTCCAGCTTCGTCCAGCCATTGGCAGGATTTCTGGATGTCAGCCACCTCCTCTATCTGCCGGTGGTACATACCGTGCAGGGGGTTGTCCTTCCATGATGGTTTCTCCTCTTCCTCCTCTTTCTTGGGTTTCTGCTGCCTGAGGTATTCACTGAGCACGCGGTTAGTTGGGGTCATCTTCCTGATGTATTCGTGGATGTTCGCTGCATCATCATGGACTGTGGTACTGACACTCACTTGTCCCCAGCCTCCTTCTTTCCACTTAGCATGTAGGGGTTGCTGTAGCTCAGGTGGTAGAGCAGCTCAGCCATTAACCAGAAGGTCGGTGGTTTGATCCCAGTTTGCTCCAGTCTGCATGCCAAATATCCTTGGGCAAGATACTAACCCCATGTTGCTCTGCAATGCATCCATCAGAGTATGAATGTGTATGATTGTTAGATAGAGCACTTAAGAGTTTAGAAGGAGTGAATGTGTGTGATTGGGTGAATGAATTAGTTGTATAAAGTGCTTTGAGTGCTCAGACAGAGTAGAAAAGCGCTATATAAGAACCAGTCCGTATACCATGTACGTACGACTACACGCCTCTGGAGAGGGCGTCGCAAGTTCGATTCCCATCTGGGGGTGTCTGTATCCAGTAAGGGTCCTAGACTAGACCCGCCCATGCTAACCAAGCCTACCTACCTACCGCAGACATGAGCGAGAGACAGAAATATGAAGTCATATCAGCTCGGATGTTGCCCGGATCAACAAGGTCTGTGTCAGGTGTTGAGGAACCGGGGCACCCAGTTCAGAATTGGGCTACTGGGGGCATTGGTGGGCAAGAGATGAAATATATATAATCGCCACAGCATAATGTACATTATTTATGAATGAAACATGAGACTTAAGTTTGGCTGCTTTGACAGTTAGAGTCTGCACTTTGAGTTGTTGTTTTTTGTGTTTTTTGTTTTGTTTGTAGAAACTGTTCTGTGGTCAACCCACAGAAGGGACACAAAGAGGCAACCTGTATTTTAGACCAGTGTACACCAGTAGCTGTGAATCCTCTCTGTCTTGGCAGTGATTCTGCTGAATTCAGTCGCAAACGTCTCACCAACACTGCACATGTAGTGATGGTAAAAATAAATATAAAACTTAAATATATATATATATATATATATATATATAAACTTTTGTTTTATGATGTTGTCAAAACACCCTTTCCCCTTAGCGTGTCCAGTGGTGCCAGTTAAGTTGAACACTGTTGCTAATGCCTGGAATGCCACTGTGGTATCACAGAGTGAGTAGGAGAGCTATTCCTTCTTGGCACTTGCTTCCCAAGTAGACCTTACCAACCGTTAAAAAAAAAAAAAATCAGTAATTTCGGCACATTTAACTTAACGCAACATAAATGTATTTATAAATAACACTGAAAAACTACTCACATTGACAAAAGAAGGTTGATTTAAAATGTATTTAGTGAAAGTAATGATTTTATCTTTCTAAACTTTAGGTTGAATGCTTGCAACTGAGTTAAGTGTATTGTTTGGAAGTCTATAGGCAAACTTCTGTAAGCATGAAAGGTCCTCTAATGATGAAAGAGACTTGTTGAAATATAGTTTCCCATATATATTCTGTTTTAAAAATAGATGCAATTGTTACTTATAGTTTAAACAATTTTAACAAACACACCCACACGGGGAATTTTTAAGCATAAGAGGAAGCTAAATGTGGACACACAACAGAGAAAAAGAGCTGTGTGCCTTGGTATTACCAGGTTGAACCAACAGGGGAAGTAAGGAGAGAAAGGCAGAGCCACAGGTGGCTCAAAGTGGCCTCCAGAAAATGCAGTCACCAAGAGGTGGAGTGGCTCAGAGGCAGAGGTCAGCCAGGTCAAAAAATTTAACAGGACGGTCAGATGAACTAGTCTTATTGATTAACGTAGTAGATCCTTTAATCTGCTGTCATGGTGGCATTGAAAACAAGTATATGAACTTGCAGCAATGGAAGGCAATACCATGGCAACCCACTGACACACCTGAAACTACCACTGAAATCAGACAAAGGGAAAGAGCGAGTGAGGGACGGAAAGAACGCCTACTTAGAGGCGAGAGGCTGAATACTTAAGCATTTAAAATGGTGTGGCATTTTTCCAGACAACATCCATTTGTGGTTTCCTAACTGGTGAAAGCAGATAAAGCTAAGTTGTAAATGAATTAGAAGTGCCAGTGATTCATCACCCACAGAAGCTGGAGAAACAGGAGATGGGGAAGAACTTACCGTAAACACTCTATATTCACATTAAAAGCAGTCAACAGAATAAACACTTGCTAAATGTATTTTTTTTCCTACAAACTCCAGACTTAGAATTTCGAGAACCACACCCAAGGTTGCCAAACCAATAACCAGGAGATAAACATTTTCCTGCTGTTTCCATAAACCAGCCTGTTCTGTTTAGACACTTTTGGCAAATTTAACTCCCTTATACAGTAATGTACACATATCAACATCATTAAACATCTGGTAGTCGATTGTGAGAAGACTGCAAAAGAAAAAAACCCCAAAAGTGGTGTGCCACCCACAGCGCCAAGATCTTGACATTATTTTCCAGGTTTTTGTAGAGAACAGACTGAAGAGATTGTTTTTCTACATTCTTAATAATTCCTAATAATTCTATACCACTGCCTTAAAATACACATTTATTATTACACTTTTTGTGATGATAAATGGATAAAATCAGCATTTCTGTCCATCAGTCTGCACAGAACAATATAACAAAGATTTTCTTTTTTCCTTTTTTGTATTGAAAATTAAAACTACTTTACAGTAGTCTTCAGTCTCTCACTTTAGAACTTTCTAGAATGCATTTGGATTTCGTTACAGTTTTGCTTTTGCTTTTGAATTGTTTGAATGGGATTTATGATTTTCTTTTTTCGGTGGGTCACGCAGGGCGAATCTGAGACTTTTGCCAGCACTAATTCCATGTTGTGTTGGTTGTATGCTTTCGGGTTACCTTTGTCAAGTTTAACAATCACAAAAATCAAAGGTCATTTGTTTTCTGGCGGAAAGACTTTCTTTAAGGATTGCGTCTGGCTTCCTCATTTTTAACCAGTCTCTGGTGCTGAGAAGCGTGCCCATGCCATGATACTACCATCACTATCCCTGAAAGGATTCTCATTCTTTATCCATCCCTTACGCTTCTGAGAGCTCTGTCACAGTTTTCTACAGAGAGCTCCTGGGCTTCATACCTTGTCCTGACATCCAGTGTGAATTTTTTGACCTCGCAGGTCTAAAGGTCTCCTTTTTCTAAACTATGTTCAATCAGTCTATTTGGACTAAGCTCTGGTCCAATCTAACAGATAACTAAAGCAAAGAGAATGAAACAATAAGTGGAAGAATTTTGTTTTAGTACAACATTTAGCCTATTATTTCAAATGACTGAAATTTGTGGAAAAATAAAAGAAATGCTTAAAAAATGTACACTTTAAAAAAAAACTCTGTTTTTTTGGGGTTATATTTCTTGTGTTTAATCTGGTTTTATATGCTTTTTCTCTCTATTCTTCATTTTTTTTACTTAAAAAACATAAAACGCCCAAAAGGGTTGGGCTTTTGATTTTGTATTAAAAAACAACAACAAAAACATTTTCATCAGTTTAAACAAAATGTTTAAAAAGTGTTATATGGATGTCTTTGGAACCACATGACACACGCGCAAATTGAAAATAAATAAACAATAAATCAATTCAATTTGCTGTAAGTTGAAAAAACAGGGATTTCACATAACATCACAGAGTAGTTGTTTTCTCGGGTTTGTCCTGTGTGTCCTGAACGCGGCACGACAACGCCCTCTCCCTGTGTGAACTGCAGGTTACAAGAATCCTATTGGCTAGTCCAGACGTCTACTCGCGGTTCGCTGTATTCCAGTAATCCCAACCCACTCGGGAGTCACTGGGCACGGTCCAACAGCACGGCAGGGACAGCGGCTGGATCGAGAAGATATCGTGGCTCTTTAATTATTTATCACGTCATTAAGGAGCAGGATTAATTGAATATATATCCGAAACATCAACGAAAACCAGTTCTCGTCACATCAGAGGTAATTTCGCTGTTATTTGTGTTCGGACGTCCTGCTAGCGATAGTTCGTTTAGGGCAGCTACTCCAGCTAACAGTGTTTTCCAAATATCGGTGGCCTGTCTGCGTGTGTGTGGTGGGTGGCTTCTAAGTGACTTTACAATGACTGTCGGCTGACTTTATCCCCTGTTATTATCATTAAAACTATTGTTAAGAAGTCAAGGGAAAATGAAAAACAGTTCATATTTAGTTACCGTGTAGTTTAATATAATTACAGTGTGTGCGTTTTTAAAGATGCGTTTGCTGTTGCGGTATTCCCCATGCTTCTCACTTGCTAATGCTAATGATGCAAACTGTCCGTCCTGTGATGGTGCAGTTGGGCTGGTCTGTTAAACTGAATCAGCCACAAATTCACATAATGGTAAATGGTAAATGGCCTGTATTTATATAGCGCTTTACTGGTCCCTAAGGACCACAAAGCGCTTTACATATCCAGTCATAATAGTTTAAAAACGAATAAATGGATGACGGTTAGAGCTTTTGATTGTTTTGCTGTGTATTTGGGACCCACAAATTTGAACTGTGTATGGTGATAATGTATATTTTGTAATTATGGGATTATGGTTTACAGATTGAGAGGTCAGTTTCTTAATCAGGTAGTCGGTGTGTTGCAGTATGGATTGGGTATTTGTGTCTCTATCTTGTGTCTCTTGGTATAAAACAGGTCAGAATCAGAATCAGAATACTTTATTCATCCCGAGGGAAATTAGGTCCATGTTCATTTTGAAACTAAACTGTGAACAGATAAAAAAATATGCACAGACAGGTAAAGAGATCCCCTATCTGGGAACATACAGCATGTTCTTACAAAACCCTGGGTGGGTATTTTATCATACTCTATCATACCCTACCCAGTAGCTGCTTAATATTACAGGCAACAGTTCATACCATTTGTAACACCTAAAAGCAGGGATACAGGCAGCGCACAATTAAGGTGCCAGTGAATCAGCAGGCGATCCTTCATAAGTGTTAAAGTATCTGCACATGACAAGTGAGGCAAATGATCCCTTGTTGCATTTTATTTATTTATATCTATTTGTTCAAACCTAACAGAAAGCTGTCACCCTGTTATTTTTAACTTCTTCATCTTTTCAGTAGTAGTAATAAGAGTTATCTTCTGTATCCTCTTCGTACATTACTTTTATTAAATTCTGATGGATTTAATAAAAATAGATACATTATTGCATCATGTAGTCTAGTAGTTTTATGACTCAACATGGGACATACAAGCAGCAGACACCATAACAATCTGGAAAAATATGTTTCACCTACCCCTAACTGGGAGGACAATAGGTCCCCTGTTGGTATGTTTGCTTTGCAAATGGTCACTTGGTTGTTTCCGCTAGAAGCTAACCTACTGCTAGTTTGCGTAGTTCTCTTTTTGGCTTGCTTGATTTAAGCTGTAGACAGTGTGTGTTTATTTGGCTTAAGTCAGAAGCTAGGAAGCAAAAATGTAAAAACAAATTATATGAAGTGAGCTGTACTCACTTCCAGTTGTTTTTTTAGATTAGCATTTTCATCCATAAAGAACTACAGGGAATAGGGAAGGAAGGAAATGCCTTGTGGTTGACATCCAAAAGCTACACACACACACACACATACACACACAGAGGACTCAATGTCTTCTTTCCACTGAGGTCAGAGCACCGACAGTTCACACGGACATTCATTTGGTAACTTTCCCTGTTTTCACTTATTCTCCAACAAGCATCCGGTCTTCCCCTCTTCCCATTTAAAGGTCGGACATAAGTAGCTGAAGCTTTAGCTCGTGTTTCAAAATGTCACCTCAGCTACATAGAGCCACTCAGTGCTTACTTCTTTGGTCACAGTGGTCACTGTATGACAGAGTAATGGCAGCTTTGCTGAGCGTAGGCTGAGAACAGGCAGACAACTGTTTCCCTGGATTCGGCAAAGGAAAATCTCATCAAAGGTTTTGATTGCCTTTTGTTCAAATAGTATGCATCTCTATGTACATATGAGCAGACATAAAAATGATAAGCTCATGCAATATAGTCCGCTACCTGGGGCAAAATGCTTACTGACAAAACATTGCAGCATATAAAAGGTTTATCAAACAAAGTTACATCTATTTAGGTAGGTGTGGTATTTTTCTAAGCTTTTTGTAATGTTTTGCTTGAGTAGTTGCTTTTTAGCTTAAAGCAGTGGTGGTTTGGTGTAATTTTGGCTTTGGCTCTCATTCATTTTTATTTTCGTCCTGGTCTCAGTTCTAGTGGGAACAACGATTCCTTTATATGATCTTTAAACGTCAGGATGTCTTTTGGTACATTTACAGGAGACAGGTTAATAACTGTTACTCTTACCGTGAAAAGCATTTCTCATGTTCTGTTGGTGTGGGGAAAAATATTGTTGGAATCTGGAAACTTGTAACTATAATAGTCTTATTATTACTTTGTGTCATATGAAATAAAAACAAGGTTTAATTATTAACTCCCCTGGGCAAAGGACAAGTGCACTAGCCAAGACACATACAAACAAAACCTTGGGGGAAAACAAGCACCTAACTTTGTGTCTGTCAGTAACTGTTTGTATTATTTGTGACTTGTGAACTCCCTGAAGCACTAGACATGGGAAATGGGTGTTTGAATATTAATTGACATTTTAACAATTTGATGTACGACGTGTTGGAGAAATAGTTGCATCACATCAGCAGCCAGTCCTGCATGGTGTATGGAAGTACACTTGGATATTTTCCATGGCTTTCCCCTAAACGTGGCTTTACACAGCTGCACAGTGTGGTGGTGTGGATAGGGGCGCAGGCTCAAATACAATGGCTTGTGTTTCACTGATTGTTCATTTCTTTGGTCCCGCTGTATTAAAAAGCAATGACAGCTCTGCTGACTGCAGGCTGGAACACACGCAAAGATTGCCTCCACATTTGGCTAAAGATAATACTATCAGTCACAGGGCCTCATTGCTCTTTCCAGTCTGTAATGTAAGGTCATTTGTGCAAATGAACAAGGGCAGAAATCACACAACCACAAAGTATCTCCCATCGCCTGAGGCAGATTAAAGTGTAATTCATCATAATATTTATGTATATAGACAATAAGATTTTTGTAATATTTTGAGGTGTTTCTGTCCAAGCACAGGTAATTCTGTCTCGGTCTTCTTTTTCAGTTTAGTTTTCAGTTTTTGTTCAGTTTTATTTTGTCTCCTGGCCTTGATTGTAGCATCAATAAGAATCACATAGCAATAACAGTTTATCTTCATACTTTTCTCGGTTCTTGTGTTTTAGTTTGACACTAGAGTTAAAAGAGTCAGTTATGGTGGCCCTGAAAGATCAAACACACTGCAACTTAGAAAAACACCAGCAAATAGAAAAATGCTGCAAAATACACAAAAAAAAGAATGGAAATTAGCCCAAAACATACTAATTCTGCTGTGAGGGAGAAAATGATGCAAGTTAATTTGTGTTTTATTTGCATGGTTTGCTATGACTGTTAGCTTATCTCCCCAAAAACACTTCCTTTGTGTTTTGTGAGGCTTTTTATGAGCTTTTCTATGTTTTTTCTCTTTCTGTTGTGTTTTAATCAGTTCTGTTTTGCTTGCTTTTGCAGCACTTTTCTTTTTTTGTGTGTTTTGCTACGTTGCAGTGCTTTTGACCTATCAAGGCCACTACAGTTAGTAGTATCAGTTAGTAATCACCAAGTTTTAATAGGTCTCTGTGGACAAACATTTGTCATTTACTATAATCACAGATCAGTTACAATCTACAGCTCGTCAGACGCCGCATGTAAATTCCCAGATGGGCTCTCATGTATACATAGATGTACTGATTCTTGCCATGGACATGCCAGTAACTGTGTTTATGGCGCAGTCCCTAAAGTACCAGTAACTGGAGTACATCTCTCCTGTACTTTGGATTCTTAGAAATGGTAGCTTCATTTGACAGTCAGTCCTGCCTGTGGTATTTTGCGTGGGAGTATACCTGGACAATCTTCATGGCTTTTCAGAGCCTCTTTACACAGCTGCATATACAGCCGGGAGCAAACTGTGGTGTGGAAAGAGGTGGCAAGCTTGAAGTCACGGTGTTGTCTTTGAGGTGAGTGTGCGCTTTCCTAAAATAGGGTTACTGCAGGCATACAGATGAGGTTTAGGCTTAGTTTTTAAGTAACAACATCCTTGGGGTTTTTGTTGTTTGTGGTCACATTCATCACTGCTCCAAAGACAAGAGCCAGAGCTCAGCAGAGAGGTATTGATTTGTGTGCTGATGTGCATTTTTAGCTATCAGTTTCTTGGATGAGATTTCCCAGAATGTACAGACACCCCCCCCCCCCAATGCCCTCACTTCCCATCAGTGCAGCCTGTTTAAAAAGAGAAATTGCTGTTGTTTTTGTCTTGTACCCTGAGGCTCAAAGAATTGTGTTGGGGCTTGTAAAACATTTCAACATGGTGTGAAAATTTGGAAAAATAATCCTCAAAGAAAGGAGAATGCCCTCTCACGTGGGAAACCACAAAACATGGAATAAAACTGTTGCTTTGGTGCAAGCACAAAAATGTGTAATAGACTGACTCCACTCAGCTGTATTTATATTGAACAGTTCCTCTGAATTTCATGTGAAGTGCACTTTAATGGCAGGAAAAAAACAGAAGATTTTTCAACTGCTATAGCCAGCTCTGCAGAAAGTCCCATTAAATAAATCACATTAATACTGCTGGGTTTAGTGTGCTTTTTGAATGCAGAAGAAGCAGCTGCTTAGAAAGGAAAATGCAATTGCTATGCATGCAGAAAGAACTAGATCGATGACCGCGAGGTTTATTTATTCACGTGTCATGTCTAAATCACAGCCAACAAACAAACATGAAGATATCTGTAACTACTTTAGGAGTCAAAAGAAAAAAACTGATCTTTAAATCCACTGACTGCTGGTCTACTGTGTAGATTGATGTTTCAGTTAATGACTGCCATAGCCTATAGCTTTAACAAAGAACTGTAGTGTTAAGAAACAAACACAAGGCTTTCAAGATTTGAAGCAGATTATAAATTTGTTCTAATTTATTCCCTCTGCCAGAATAAATAAAATCTTTTTCTTATCTTATGTTGAATCTGTCCTTGACAGAAAAGAGTTATGAAATCCAGTAGCTCTCGTACTCTTGTGGTATTTGCAAAGTTTGCAGTGGGCCACGTCATGAATTAATGAAACAGCCATCTAAAAATATATCCGCATGATGCTGCACGGTCATACTCAATGTCACTATGGAGTACTGATAGGATCACTTATTTGGCAACGAGGCTTAAGGTTTTGGCAGGAATTGTTTGCTCATCTATTTGAAACATGTCACGTTATTGCTGCAAAGGGCTTGGTTGTTTTTCAGAGGCGTGTTTTAGTCAAGCTAAAGAGACGTTTGAGGCCTGCCCCAGCCTGTCTCGAGGGAAACCAGATGAACTGCAAATGTCAGTGATGGTTCAACACACAAGAACTGAGATTTATATGCGTACACAACCACATGCAGGTTCATCGGGGTTAAGACTCGATTATTCCGTCCCTGTGCACTGCGACACATTTTGTGTTAAATTATCTAACTTTAGAAGAAAATCAGGCACCCAATGTACATCATACATGAGTCACGACTTAAAGTTTATGTTTGCAAGTATTTTTATGTATTTAATCATATTTTAAAGAGGGTGCAAAAAATATTTTTGTTCTCACATGTTGTGAAATGATAAATGCCTGTCTCATTCTTCTTAAGCTGCTTCTGCCAGACAAACTGGCAGTTTTATCTAGCAGAATGAATAAGCTGTTTGCTGTAGAGCTATCTAGAATACCAATTTATGTACTTGCATATTTGATAGCAATCTACAATAAGCTTTGGTCAGTGGGTGGAAAGATTCATGTCTGATTAGCTGAGAAAAAGAAAATCGTCACTCAAAGACAAATTTAGAAGCAGCAGAATGTGTCGTACTCTGCAGCGCAGGCCTGTGTCTGCTCTGAGCCTGGTAGAGTGCAATGGGGATGTGAACATCACTCTTGATGACAGCACCGCTGTCAATTTTTCAATAGGGACTAGGAACGCTTGCCAGATCTATTAACAAAGCTGCTAAGTTGGCAACAGTGAAGTCCTGTAAGTTACAGGGAGGTCAGGGGTCAAACTGAAATGTAATGTATTACACAATTTAACAAAAAAGTAAAAAAGTAGAATTCAAAATCCCAAAAAGTTGCAGAGTATTTGAGTGCAGCTGTGGTTTACCATAACAGCTGTGAACGATTTGTGTGGTTTTAGAGGGCAGCCAAACAGACGGTGAGCAGGCCGAGGTGGTACAGATTTTTGACTGGCAGTACCTGTGGAAGGAGTTTTGTTGACATTAGAATTGAATACACTCTGACATTCCATTTAGTGAAAATAAATGGTTGGGTTGATATTTCCCTGGAAAAGATAGCTCTGCGTTGTTGTACAAGTTATCTTCAGCTCGATCTACACTGCTGCCAGCTGCCTTTACATGCAAGTGTGTCTACTCAGCTTACATTACTTTCAATTAACCCAAAGTCCTGGTAGGAATAGTTAAATGTGCTCGTCTATCATAGACTATATATAAAAGTTGGACATAGGTTGGAGGTCTGTCTGTTTGTATAGAGATGAATGGAAAAATGACCCGTTGGCTCATTTTATCCATGATCTCAGTAAATACCTCCCCAGTGGTTTTATAGTCTCAGCCCGTAGTTTAAAGTTTTATTTAATACAACCTAAAGATCATTTATTAAATTGTTAGAATAAAAAAGGGGATAAAGTAGGGCGTGCTTTAGGGTGGACCTGCTTTCTGATTCATAACTCACTTTGTGTGAGCACACATTGGCCCACAGTGGCTAAGTCGTAATGCCCACAAAGCTCAGCTCAAAGCCTCAAGACAGGACTAACTGGTAATGTTGCCATAGCTACATCAATCTTTTATATTGCACAATGATTTTAGTCAGTGGCTTTAATCTGTAGGGTCAAGCAATGCAAGATTATATGTAGAGCACCTGTTAAATGCACAAAAAGTTCCAGCTGCATGCATACATGTTCTTGTCTTGTCTGACCCACAGCTGTGGGGCTGTATGGTGCTGTGGATAACGTGTGCAAAAGATCCTCATTTCGAAACCGGGAGGAGACACAGAGTCAGCCTTGGGGCGTTCAAAGCTAGTGTACTGGTAGTGCTGGTTCCAAGCCTGGGTAAGTGGGAGGTTTGTGTCAGGAAGGGCGTCAGGCATAAAGTCTGTGCCAAATCAAACATGCAGATACGTCCGGCAGCCAAAAGAACCTGCAATGCTGGTGCCACAGTTGTCTTTGTATCCAGTTTGCCTGTATCTTTCTGATTGTTCATAAGTCCGGTTGATAGGAGCAGTGTTAAATCAAAACCCTCCAAAACGGCTTAGAAAAAATAAAAAACTAGGACCTTTAAGAGGAGGACAAGTACAGGATAACCCAAATACCAGGAACAGGAGGATTTTCATAACCAGTGTGTGTGATGTGTGTGCTTAAACAGCTGCCACGGCGAAGTTTTTGGGTTTTTTTTTTTTTTCTCCTTACGGTTGACTTTTCTTGGCAGTTGTACATCTGGCTTTGGCAAGAAGTAACATAAGAATGGCAGCTTGCAGTGAGGTATTGCAAAAATTGAAGTCAGTTCAACACATTGGTCCCCAGTGAACCCAGCAGTGTCAGAAACAAACCTAAAGAACATTTCTTAAAAACACTGCGTGCCAGAATATTTTCATGGAAAAAACATTATGTTTACATGACTTCAACCCGGACAGCTTCACAGTGTCCCCAAGTAACTCTCGGTCATTAGCATTATTTTTTTCACAGCCAGGCTGTTATTTTCTTTTTTTAATAATATCTATGTTTTAACATGATACATGATACATTTATCGTTGTTTTGAACTCTTCTGGGTTTTTCCACAGGCCTTCCTCTGTATAGGTTTTGCCTCTCAGGATGTTTTAACACGGTAGTGTAGTGAAGAGGACCATCACTTCATCAGGATCTGTAAGCGGACGCTTGGCCAGTAGATAAAAATGGCTCACTTAAGTCTCACTCCCACCTCAAAGCTTATTAGCAGTGGCTTTGTCTGGCTCCTGTGGATTGTCCTGGGGTTTTCCGCTTCACACACTCATGCAGATACTGGTAAGAACTGAAACACGTGAAGGAAACCTTAACTTTAATAAATCGGATATTCTGCTCTGCTGAACTCATCTAATGTTGAAGGTTTCTTTAATTCTAAGAAGCCATTTAGAGTTAAACTGTGTGTCCTTTAATCACTAAACCCTGATGGAATTTTTCCCCCCCCAGGCCTTACAGTACCTCAGCGGGTGACGCTGTCTCCTAACTGGTACACACAGGAACTCTCCATATCCTGGTTGGGAGGAGGCGCGACGACCTTTGACCTCATCATTCTAAGAACTGAATTCAATGAAACTGTCTTCTATGTAAGAGCACTTCATTTTCTACGAACTTGTTTTGTCATGGAATTTTAAAGCAATTGTAGTAATTATGAGTGTAGGAAGATTTGCTGTACTGGTAACATTGTTTTGAAAATCATCTTTGGTATTTGTATAGTATTTTTTTTTTTTTCAAAAGGGAATCGTTATCTTGTGCTGCATATTTTCCTGTAGTGATTGCTTTGATTTTACGTGAACTTTAGGTTTTGTGTGCACTAAGTAGGTGATTTCTTCTCTATGACGGTCGCAATATTTCACCAGTTACTTGTTTTAACTGTGCATTCTGTGTATGTTCTGTAGGAGACAGTCTCTCCGACAGTGAATAAGGTGAGTGGTCTGCACCAGTGGACGTGGACTTCAGTTAACCCCCTGGAGTGTACCTCCCTGTCAGTCAAAATCCGCTCAAGAGATGGGCACACTACAAGTGAATGGAGTCAGACTGAGACACTTCAAGGTCAGTGGCACGGATGTATATTATAGACCATCAGTAATTAGTTAAAACCTAAGTACCCAGTTAGTATCCTGTTGGCATGTTCTCATTAAGGCCTCATTCTTTTAAAATGTATACCTCCTAAAATATTTGCCTTGTGTATATCAGTGTCTTTTTACACCTTACTACTCTCTTAACTCAATTTTTTTTTTTTATTCTCTCTCGATCTGTTTTCTATTTCAGGAAATGATCACCCCAATAGTGAGCAGAGAGTTAAGGTATTTCCCCAGGACAAAGTTTTACCTGTGGGGGCCAACATCACCTTCTGTTGCATTTTGGATGAAGGGATGGTCTTAGATAAGCTAAAGTACGACGGGAACACCACGAGCGTGACACGACTGAGCAGGCGGACCTATTCCACTACAGTGTTTAATCTGGTGGCCTCTCGCCAGTCAGGGAGCAACATGCTTTGTTTGCCAGAAGACAAGGAAAAACTGTATGGAACCGTTGTGTTTGTTGGATGTAAGATAAACACGTTTGAAATATGTTTAGATCTAATCTGGGTTAATGTTTTGGGCATGGCAGAAAAATACATTCATTTATATCTTTTAATATTTACGACTCTAAAAATGTGACTGAGATTTTTTATTTTTTTCTGCCCACATCCCCAGATCCACCACTGCCCATTGATTTTAAATGTGAGACTCATGACTTAAGATCAGCTGTGTGCCAGTGGGGTAAAGGACGAGACACTCACTTGTATGGCAGTCAACGAGGAACTCGCTACTTTGTGAACAACAGGTACGCAGTCTCACTCACAAAAGGGAACAGTAGAACTGTACAATCACTCATTCACAGAAAACATCTGCAGGTTCTAGAATACATGGACATTACAGGGAACCTTTACCTGTATTTTTCAAACAATCCTACATCCGTCCAAACCTGTCCAAACCGCACGTTGGATGTTTCTTTTTTGCCACCTAAAGCTTTTTATCCAGTGTGAGCACAAAAATGATTTGTCCAGTAGGTCACAGAAGCAAAAGGGTCCAACTGCAGTGCCTTAAACCTCTCTCCTCAGGCAAGAATAACATATATAAAATGTACACGTGTGCTGCTCATCAACTGGCATTACCTGCATGATTATAGGCAGAACTTTTTCAGTGAAGAGCTGCGATGATGCTCTCCACAGTACCGTGCCTGCAGTTTTCTTCCAGATAAAAATGCTATGAACCCAGGATGGAAAGAAAACAGAAAATTGTTTTAAAAAATTAGATGTGAAAGCCCTTTCAGCTTTTATGTCCAAGACTTTGCTTTTAGCCATCATCGGGTCACACTTAGTTTGTATTTGAACAACGTGTTTATATTATTTATGACAGTTTCTCTGCCTTTCTCTAAAAATCCTTTTTTTGTACGGGAAAAAAAAACTAGCTGAGAGAGGAAGACGAGAAATATAAAACACTTAGGCAAAGAGACCACTTGCCTCTGTGAGTCCATTTGATAGCAGATTGGCACACTTCCAAGCCTTTTACAGGAATAGCTTGAACGCTGGCCAAAATGTTTTTCATTCTGTGCCTTTTCTATATGTTAGAAAGACAATTTGAAGTGATTACATTTTATTGTGAATTGCTATACTTACAGCAAATCTAATTTTTTATGCCTTTTTTTGTGTTTTTTGTTTTTTTTTGTTTGTTTTTTTTAGGGACTGCAGTGAGGTCAACCAAGATGTGGGACAGAAAGAAGCAACCTGTACTTTCGACACATGGGAGGGTAACTGGACACTGGTAGCTAAGAATCTTCTCGGCCAGTACAGCCTCACGGACACTGCTGAACTCAGTCACAGAGGTAGGTGGCTCAACCTTAGCTTCTCTCCATCACTGCACATACTCTTCTGGTAAAACAGACATATAGAAATCAAAAATATCTAAAAAATACTTTTTTCCTTTTCTGATGTTGTTGAATCTTTCTTCCTCCTCAGTGTGTCCAGTGGCGCCAGATCTGCTGAGCGTCGTTGCCGATGCCTGGAATGCCTCTTTGTCGTGGCATTGGAAGTACGACAGTTATTCTTCCTTGGCACTTGTCTGCCAGGTTGAGATCACCGCAACAGAGGACGAAAAACTAATAAAGGTGAGAAGTCTGCGCTTGTGTATGTTGTGCAATATGTCAGACATCATCACTTTGATTCTTCTAGGACTGCATCCTACCACATTGCCCTCAAGAAATGCGAGGTCATGTAGGATGTTTTCTCATTCGTGCTTATAAAATCGAATGTCTGTTTCCAGCGTGTTTTCTCTGGTGTGGGTCTGAGGTCTGTGTTTCTGTCGGACCTGTATCCTGATGAGCACTACAGTGTTAAAGTCCGCTGCGGTGCCCAGCAGAATTTCTGGAAGTGGGGAAACTGGAGCAAACTGTCTTCCTTCAAAACTAAAACCTATGGTAAATTATTTATTTGTGGTGTTGCTTATTTTGGCAGAATTAGGGATTCAAGTGTTTATTATTTCCTAATTTTATCAATCAGTAATTTTTTAGTGATTAATTGTTGGGTGTCTGCCTGAATTAATTCAACTTTAAGGAAATCTAGGAAGTAAATTTGTTGCTAAATACTGGATATTTGAAGTCCTCATTTCTATAGGACTAGAGTCTCTGAAATGTAACATAACGTTTGTATGTTTTTGACTTTTCTCAGTTCCCGATACCCCAGATGCTTGGATATGGTTGAACACAGATAACACCGGGAAGGTTGTTTGGAAGGTAATGTGTCCTTTTTTTTTTTTTTTTTTCTTCTTTCATCTTTGACTTGAGCTGTTTTAGATTTACATGGTCATTTTAGACAATTTGCTTTATGCATGTATAATTGGAAAGAGCACAGATTCATCATGTTGACTACAGCTATAATGCACAGACAAGTAACATGTGCATTTTCATTCGTTATCCTGTTTCGTTTTACCACTTTGACACAGGTCACTGTTTAATGTACCATGAAATGTACCCCAATAAGAAGAAAGCGATTTAATATCATTTCTTTCCCGATCTCCTTTAGCCTCTAACACGAAGACAGAGCCACGGTAAACTGACACAATATGAAGTTTTCCTTTGGAGTCTTGAAGAAAATCGAGCACTTGCGCCGGCTGTAACCTTGCCACCGAATAATTGGTCCATGCCAGTCAACCTCACAGAAATCGCTTTCTTCAGCAATAACGGCAGCGTCGTAGCAAAAGTAACTGCAAGGAATAATGCGGGATCTTCTCCACCTGCAAGAGTACATTTGACAAGTATGTGAAAGTGGAAAGAGAGTGTGTGTGAGATGTTTATCTTATATTTCAACAGCACACTTGACCTAATGTGACATTGCTGGCAGCTTCTAAGGAGAACTTTCTGGTGTTTTAGCGTCTGCTTTCACTCGTATAACATGCGTCGTTGTTAAAACCCTAAAGTAGCACTCTGTTGTGTAGAAACAGTGAATAGATGTGGCTTCTACATTGCTAAGCTTGTTTTCATCCTTCCAGGTGTGGAACCCCTTGCTGCGCCCAGGATAGTTTATACAGACCAAGGTTTTCCCCTGTTCTGGGAAAACAATGCCAATGCCACCTGTGGATATGTGGTAGAGTGGCTTGATGCCTTCTGCCCACAAGACTGCCCTGTAGAGTGGATTAAGTTGCCTGCTGGAACCACTAATGTTTCCATTGAGTCAGGTATGCAACAACTGTCAGCCTGTGAAAACGGAGCATTGATTTCAGTGGATTTTAGCACTGTGCTGTATGTGTTTTGATTGTTGGTACAAACTTTGTTGTCTTTCTGTTAGTATTATTCTTGACTGTGTATAGTAATTTCAGGTCTTTTCAGACACGGAATAGATAATATTGCTGTTTTCTAGTTAGCTCCATTCAAAACAGCCAACAGCATTGATAGGAGGCAAAATTACTGACAGTATTACTACAGTGTTACTACAGTATTATGTGTTGTATTATTATGTGTTGGCAATTATTAAAATCTAACTGTATGTAATTGCTCACCTGATTGAAGTGAATTACACATCAAGTGTTTGCTTGCAATCAATCTCGTCTCCGTGTCTCTTGCAGGATAATTTGTTAAACTTACTGCTCTTGTGCTAGATACACAACTCTCAAACTTTGTTACTGATGGATTCAGGAAGCTGCAACTATGTGATGAATTGTTAACTTGCTAATCTGACCTGTCACTGGTACTGTGACTGAAAGCATGTATCTCGTGGCAATGGTTTGTTTAGACATTCTCCAAAACACTGATAGGTTTTAATGAGCTGGGAAACTCAAGATGTTGGAGGGACACCCGTGCAGTTGCAGTCTTGTGACTGCAAGTAGTCACTCTTGTGCTAAAACTGTTTGTGTAAAATGTGCTTTGCTCGAGGTTTATGGAAAAGTGGTCAGAGCGTGCATTCTGATATGGAGAGGTCACATTCAGATTAACAGGAGAGAGTACACGTCAGAAAGAGGTTTAAGATATTAATACGATTTTCAGCTTACAACAACCTCAGTTACCTCAAATAACTCCACTGAAAGGGGCTGTCGAATTTTAAATTGTGTTGCATAACGCACAATAATCTGTTTCTCTGTCATCAGCTACGTTCCAGCCAGGTGTGAGATACAACTTGTCCTTGTACAGCTGCTCCTCAGATGCCAGGGAACTGTTGAAGCGCTGGCAGGGATACATGCAGGAGCTGGGTAGGGATACCGCTGCACACTGAAAGCTTATCTTTAAAAAAACAAACAAACAAGCAAATAAACAAAAAAAATGGCGCTGTGTGTTTTAATCGCGGACAACTTTTCTCCTTCTCGCCATGCTCCTCCAACCTTTTCCCACCTTTTGTGGTTTCCACAGTCCCTTCTGTTGCTTTGACTCTGTCAGCCAGTCAGCAGAACGCTGATGTTCTTCTCACCTGGAAAGAGATTCCACTGGTGAACAGAAGAGGCTTCCTCCTGGGCTACAATATTTACAACAGCACTGGTTACCAGTTCAAACTACTAGGTATATTTATGATTCTCCTCCTGTTTAACCAATAAAACTGTTACAGTATGATACTTTAAAAGGATAAAGATCATGAATAATTATGATTTTGCAGTTCATCACAATGTGTGCATTTTGCTTCTGGTTAATACTTTTCTTCTTCTTTTCTCTCCTTACTCATTCATTACCCTTTGAACAGAGAATGTGTCTGATCCAGAAACGATGAGCTACACAGCAAAGGATTTTGCAAAGGGTTTCATTAAGGGGACCTTCAAATTTACTGTCAAGGCCTACACTGCAGCAGGGGAGAACACAGGCACCACTGCCACTGTAACAATAGAGCCCTACAGTACGTAAATACCTAGTTTTATTTATTATGTCAGTCTGTCAGCATTATTAAAGATTCTCATGTATGATGCATGCATTTATGTGTGTATGTATATATGTATCGATAGCATAATTTGTACTTAGATGTAGGTAAATTGGTAGTGTAGCATTTCTAATACTCTTTGTCCTATCCTGACAGCTGATTGGCTCATCTTGGAGATCTTGACTTCTTTGGGGCTTGTAACTTTATTACTGGCCATCGTCACTTTCACTTGCTACAAGAAAAGGAAGTGGTAAGACTGTTGTGCTGCTATTTTTGCTAGTCTTTCTCTCTTGTTTGCATGTATGCAAGAGATGATTTTATAATTCAAGGCAGCAATGCAGAGCATCTTTTTTTTATAATTATTATTATTATTCAGGCACTTGATATTCTAAATGTTAAAATTAAAATTCTGCTCCTACCAGGGTAAAGAAGGCATTCTATCCAGATATTCCAGAGCCCAAGCTTCCCAGTGATTGGCCCAGGACACGGGTACAGTATTAGCTTAATCCAGTATGATCCTTAGAAACTTCCTTGTGCTTCCTTTGTGATTACAAAAGCTCATTCCCTGTTTTTTATGTGTTATTTTTTTATGCTGTCTTGTGAAACTATATTTAACTGACTCTTTGTCTCTTTCAGGGTCTGTTGGACGTGAAGCCATCTCCCCACAGCATGGTGTGTGTTGTAGAAACACCTGAGTATGATTGTATTAAAGATATGCTTGTTGCCATTCCTGAGGAAGATGAGGATGATGCAGGGCAGGGAATAGGAGATGAGTCAGTTGACACAGATGAACCAACGTCATTACGCTACTATAACCAAATGGTAGATGAGCGTCCCATAAGGCCACGTTTCCCAGACTCGTCTGCTTCTTCTATATCGTCTATGAGTTCAGCTCACACCGATGTGACATACACAGGGATCCAGACCTCAGGGTCTTCTTTGGTCCTCCAGCTGGATCCACAGGGTTCTTCCGAGTGCCACCAACCCCAGCTTGATCGGTCGGTCAGCTCAGGAGGAGGAGGCTATCGACCTCAGATGCAACCTAGAGCCCCAAGTGATGACATGGACCTGCCTTCACCTGAGTCTTTCCTAGAGCCACAGGCTGCCTGTTCTGGGGGCTACAAGCCCCAGGGCTCCTGGCAGTTGGACTCCCCCGTGGATGCTGCAGAAATGGGCAGCCTGGCACCTTCACTGGGATCCCCTACCTCTGTTGCTTCCACTCAATTCCTTCTCCCGGATGGAGAGGAGAACACAGGGGAGAAACGACAGCTGTCGTCTTCAGCAGCATCCTGGCTCACAAACCTGCTGTCATCAACAAAACCATGAGATCATCTCTCTCTCAGTACTAGTCGCCAGGTCAGGGGGTTTAATGTGAAACTATTTTCATCATTACTGTTACCAGTGTCATGTATCGCAAGGCTAAGCCACATAGTCTAGCTAAGTATCCCTTCTGATGTAGCACTACATGATTGTTGCATTTCGACAGCAGCAGTTAATAAGTCATTTTCTGACGTTTATGCCAAACACGTAGAAATGTGTCTTGTTATTTTCTCGTCCTTGGATTATGAATATAAATCTGTATATTTATAAATCAAAACATTTCTATCATGGCAGCAAAACTCCTCAAATGATTTGTTCATACCTCTCCTCTTTCTACCATACTATATATGCACCCTCTGGAGACCCGGTGTCTGATCTGTGACTTTGTGTGATGGGCATTTCCAAATGGCATTTCCTGTGTTTAGTGTGCTTACCTTTCTTTCTTCCTTTCTTTCTTTTGGTGATGTAAGCTTTACTACACTACAGAGAAAAACTGAATGCAGCACAGCTTCAAACTTTATAATGGCGCCTGAAAATACTTTATAAGTACCTTTTAGGAAAGGAGCAGTTTTAATTGTTCATGTCTTCTGCTGTTCCACCATTGGTTTAATCTTACCTGCTTTGAGACAGCTACAGGACTGAAGCTCAAGTCCTCTCACATGTGATTTACAGTTCACAAATAACTGTTGAAACAGGGAGATATCAGTGGAACTATGCACTTATTGATGAGAATCATCTTTAGTTTACACAGATGTGGGTGTGGTGCTTTGTATTATGGTCTGGAAATATATGGGTGATAAACCCATCGGATATACACTGTTATAAGCTAAAAACATGAATACAAAGTGATGTATTATAATGAACAAACACACTAATATGTAATGTTTTCTTGCCTTCTGTTTTGCCTTCATTACCAGTAGAGTTTATTTTTATTTTTTCATTTGTTTTTTGGGGGTTTTTTGCCACGAAACGGATTTCACGGTCAGGCTGATACTTGTATTATCCTCCGAGATGATGATTGATATTATACATTTTTAACTGATGCGAGTTAGTTGGGTGGGTAATCAACGTTTTCAAAATTCAACGCTTCCAATGCTTTGCACCATCAAATTTCACACATTGCCTTATTACTCATAAATGTTGCTGTTAACAATGTCTTACGCTAATGTGATTCAGAATTGACTGAAAGTGCACTGTATTTCAGTATCTGGATCCCACCCACACTTTAGTTTAATGTACAGGAGATGTCATTTGTCATCAGTTTTAGTGAGTGCTATGGCTTCTCGGTGTGTCGGTGTGGATTGCGAAGATTTCTTTGGTTTCTTTAGAGAGTTCTGCACAAGAACTTAATATCATTTTGGTAGGCTGTGTTTATGTGTTTACTGTCTTTTGGTCTGCAGTACATTTAAACAAATGTTTTATAATAATATATATATATGCCGCCTTTTAAATTCTATGGTTAGATAAAGGGACCAAAGGAGAGAAATGATAGATAATGACTAGAAATGCTCATTGAATACAAATGAGTATAGAAAGCTTATAATTTGACACAATAAGCAAGATGTATTGTTTTCTTTTCTTCTTTTAGAGTCAGGCCAGGGCTTGCCCGCACGGCAGATGTGGTCTGTTGTTTCTCAGTGCCTCCAGCCAACAAGCTTTAAGCAAACCTACTGTGACGTGAATCATGACGTAAACGAACTTTAACTCTGTCTTCACAGACGAACTGATAACAGGCAGGCAGTCAGTCCTCTTTGACTACTGAGAAAATTGTATCCCCCCTTTCTTTCTCTCAGAAAACTGCTCTGAATTTTGATTTATGAGGCGACAGCTTGCATCAGTACTGAATAAGCCACTTTCAGTATAGGAGATCATCATCTTCCAAGATTATTTTAAAGAGGGGATGTAACTCTGAGTATTTAAACATGGCTGCATATTCTGTTCCTTCGAAGCTTGCTTTTTTTTTTTTTTTAAAAACAAGCAGTGCTTCGAAGGTTATAAGTTACAGTGTGTTACAGGACTTATGTTGATTTTGATCAACAGACTGGCACCTTTTTATTGTCCTGGAAATCTTATTATTAATGCAACAAACTGTACATAAGTGTGATTTTCTGTTTTCCCCTTACTTTCTTGCAATCAAAATCTCCTGATGTTTTATATAAAATGGCATTATATTCCCTCTATTTAGTTAATGAGAGGAAAATTCAAACAGTCAGATTTGAAATATATATTTGTTGTATATAAAGTGAATAAGAATTGTGATCCTGTTTTTTCTTTTTCTTTTTTTTTTTTAAGCTTACTCCGCTTTGCATTGCTATCTTACCATAGGAGATTCGCTTTGCCAGACAAAGTGTATGTAAGGCTAGAGATCTCTTCATTGCAGCTGCAGACGAGCAATTTTTCTTTAAAGTTTCCGCTGTTTTCTGAGGTTCATCTTCATTTTTAATGAGTGTTTACACTGTAGAATTTTTGAATATGTGCTTTGTATACCAGTGTAAACTTGCTGCTTTACACATCTTCCTCGTTGGCCTCGGATGTCTTTGTGAAATTGATGCATGCTATCTAAAATATCACAACAAAACAGTGGCTTGTAAACTTCTCGTTTATGTTGCCATATGGCTTGGAAACTAACACTTCGTGTTCTGCATGACAACAGGACTGAAAGTATTGTGCATTTAAAAAAAGTACCTTATTTCAGGAAATTGTTCTTAAATTCGTGATATCTAGCAGATTATTTTATCCGTTCATTTTATTGAATGAAAACACTACATTTTGTCCGAGTGGAAAAAATAAATGTTAACACTACTAACACAAAATGGTATACTATTTGTTTCAATGCAATAAAATGACTTGTCTGGCTGTTAGTTTGTCGGCGTGGTTCTTTTTTTTTTTCCATATTTTTTTTTTAATAAACATTTTAACCATAATCAACGTGCCCAGTGTGCTATTATTAAGTCCCCATTACAAATTATTATTTTACTTTAATGTCTGATGATGGTTGTGTAGCTAAAAATACTTTTGTCCCTTTAGTATTAAGTAGCACAGGTTCTGGATCGGTTAGCAGTTATTAATTCTAGTTTTTAATTACACTTGTTTGTGAAATAAAAACTGATCCAGGGTAAGCTATACTGAGGCGTTCTAATAACGCCACCGGTAATGTTGATAGGGCGCCATGGCAACGGTGTACCAGTGGGATATGCTCCGCTGTTTTTTCTGACGTTATCCTGGGGCTAAAATGTCATAGTCTTAGTAGCGTTAGGTGGTGTGTTGTCTGAGTATAAATGTAAGAGCTGAAAAAGTACGATGTCGGATATATTGTGCCGGTGGCTGAACCAGGAGCTCCAGCTGTCAAAGGCTGTAGGTAAGTTTGTCCAACGAACTAGCTGCTAGCTTAATGAAGCTAAAGTTCGGTATAGATGTTGTTATTAGCTCTTGGACGCTAAAAAGACAAAGGGCTAGTCCATCTATAAAGTCAACAATCCAAGGGATATTATTTCAAAGTTAATACACAATACTCATCAACACGTTAACTCATTAAGCCAATAATTTGTCTGGACTGCTCAAAATATATTATACCAGTCTTTGTTTGGGTAAATGACTAAATGTTCATCTCTACAGAGCCAAAGACCATTGCCAAAGATTTCGCCAGTGGTTACCTAATGGGGGAAGTTTTGCATAAATATCAGCTGCAAAACGATTTCAATATGTTTATGAAGAAAGAGTAAGTTGCCCCTTTTTCTGTCTCTTAGCTACAGGTGCTTAATTCTGCAGTTCATTTAAGGTGTTCATAATAAGTGTAAATCACACCTTTCGTTTTAGCACCTCTGTCTCCAAACTGAATAATTTTACCCGCCTTGAGCCTACTCTCCAATTACTTGGGATCTCCTTCGACATAAACACAGCCCAAGACCTAATTCAGGAGAAGCAGGGGGCTGCCACACGCCTCCTATACCAACTCTATGTCTCACTTGAGAAGAACAGGAAAGCAGAAATTAGTGGGACAATGATGGAAATTATGCAGCCAGCAGGATGTGCAAGCCTGCACAAAAAGGAGCATCAGATCTATTCTGACGTAAGAGGGCTGTTTGTTGAGTTTTGTATGTGCTTATTAGAGGCTTTTTTCCTTTTGAAGCAGGTTTGTTTTGATCGGTAAGAAACATATTTAGAGTTTAAAAATGTTTTGCTTTTTACGAATAATGAAAAATGAAATCATGATTTGGGCCCTTAGGTGTATTTTCAAGTGTTTTTTCCTTTCACATAGCGACTGCGTCAGGTGGTGAAACGTGATACAGAATTGAAACTTCAGAAAATTTCCCAGCACTATGAGGAGAAATTCCAGCAGTTTGTGGTGACCCCTCCGATCGAGCAGAAGAGACAAGTCAAAGTCCAGGATGAGAAAAGACTGAAGAATATTGACAAGGTGCTGGAAGATTAAATAAAATATTAGCTTACTTAAATTGGTCTATAACTAAAACCCCTTTCCTTTTGTACATTATCTTATATTATGCTATTGCAATAAATAAAGTTTGAGATACTTACTACTCTGAACTGTGTATGTTGCAGTTGCAGGCATTTCATCAGAAGCACAAAGGCATGACTTTTAACCAGACCACTTATATGCAGGTGCCTAAGCCACCTCCATACATTTCACAGCTCAGCCTAAAGAAGAGACAGCAGCAGCAGAAGCGCAAAGAACGGCAAGCACAGGTGTGATAGAGCTAAAAATGCTGTAATAATTTCCTAACCCATAGAGGAAATTTCATTTTTGGTCTGTTGTCTCTTGGGTGTTATTGTGTTTTGTTCACATAGATAGTCCAGACTGAAATAGTCCAGTTTGAGACAAACAGGAAGATGGTAATTACTGCTGGGTTATCATCAAGGTAAGAGAAAAGGAAAATATTTTATTTATGAACTAAGCATATTTTTAAATGTCTGTTTTAATGGACATTTGTTCCACTCTTAAATCTTTGCTACCATATAACTTTTTACATATGTTTTTTTCTTTCTTTCTATTTTTAGTGGTCAGTCCCCCATAGATTTTTCCCTTGGTAACAGCAGTCAGGGCCGTGATTTGCTTGGACGTAGAAATAACGTGATGTTACAGTCCAGCAACAGATACATACAAGAAATCCGAAAGAGGCTGGAGGAAAATGCTATAGCTTGCAAGGAGAGAGAGAAAAGACAAGACAGATTCCTGGTGGAGCAGCTCAAGGTCCATGAAGCTCAGGAGGTGAAACATCTCACTGAGAAATATTAATAGCCTTTGTTAGATATATTTAAAAAATCCAGTGGTTCTCAAATGTTTTTCCATCCCTCCTATTTTCTTTGACCTCAAATAGTCTGTTATTTGACTGTCATTTGTCATTTTAACCCCCAAATCAGCTAATTAGCCTCCTCTTCCCCACCCTTCAGGAGGCACGACGAGAGGAGCAACTGGTGAAGCGACTGACACGTCAGACTCAGCAGGAGCAGCGTTTGGCAACCCAGCTACTTCAGATACGTATGCAGAAGGAGGTCATCCGAGAGAACCGCCTGTTCAGAGAACAGCAGTACCAGCAGCGGAGAGAGAGAGACTTCCAGGAAGCTCTGGACAGGGAGGCGGTGAGATAGGATGATATATGAGGAGGGATGTCTCACTGCTGTTGTTTTGTATTAGGCTTGGTCAGTAATAGTATTAATTGTCGAGTAGGGATAAAAAAAAAAAGGCCAGATTTACACAGGTTGTATTGCATCAATAGAATTTGTTATCTTGAAGAGAAACAAATGGACTTGAGAGGTATAGATAAAGGATATACTAAGAGTGTATGAATCATGTCCATTCAGTGGTCACAGATACACTACAGATGACAGATTTAGTGGAAAACAAATTAGTGATGTTCATGGTTCACTATGGTTTCAGTGTGAAAATATAGCTTTTTTATTAGCGTATAATTATTAGCAGTGGTATAGATTTACAGGTTAACTGTTATCACTTTAAAACACAAGTTTAATTGTCAACAAATCCCAATAAAAGACAAAAAGCACATATGATGAAACAGTATGGGGGTGGAGTACTGTGGCACAGACGAATAAACGATGAATACACAACAATGCTAAATACTTTAATTACTGTTTTTTTTTTTAATAGTTTTTATGGGATTTGATGACAGTGGCACGAACATAGAGTCACTTAACTAAATGTCAAATATTTTGTATGTTGTCACCATTTTGTGCTGGTTTTATCACTAATTTAATTTCTCAGGCAACATCAGAGGAGAATTTTGTGAAAACATTTTTCAAATTCAGCTGTTATTTACAGAAGAAATGTAGAAAATCATATAATTAAATGTACACAGAATCTCTTATAGGGTCTTTTTGTGCCTTTTTGTGCACTAGGCAGTAGTAGTGATAAATTCTCCTTTTTGTTATTTTTTGTCTTTGTCTTCAGAACTCTTTGTGAATAAAACTTAGTACTAAATTTTATGCAGTAAATGATGAAATGTAATATTTAGCATCTTCCCTAATTTCTTAAAAACACTGGTGATTAGCAGGAACCTTTATACCTTCTCCATTGATTCCCTCTTTCTGACTGGGGTCTCATATAGGCTCTGGCTCAGCAGGCTAAGTTGGATCGTGCAGAAGAGATCAAAAAGGAGCTTGAATTCTGTAACAGGATTGCTGTTGAGAGAACTCAAAGGAAATATAAGAAGCATTTTGAGAACTGCAGGGGCATTTTGGAGCAGATAATGGACTTGGCCACAAAGGTTGGAGAATATCGACTGCTCAATGGAAAGTACGTAACATAGTTGCTTTGTAAAGATGAAGTATAAATGCAGCAAATGGTGTTTGGTTTCAAAACAGACCTCTTGGTCATTTGATAAATGTGTGAAAATTCAAAAATGTGTTATGTATGTTTTCAGAGGGTACCACTAATAAGTTGCAGAAATATTTTTACATTGGCAACTTCATGATGTGAATAATTGGACTAAGGGTGAAAAGAGCACGTACTCTGCTCTATATACAGATTTAATTTGTTTAAATTAGAACACATTTTTTTCTGAAAAAGTAACTGAAATAATTTGGGCACTTTTTAAAATATAGATTATATTTTATTTTAGTTTCTTTTTACTCAAAAACAAAATAGAAAGTATTTTAGGAAAGTACTGACAAACTGAAATCTAACTGAAAGTTGTTTTTAATGTTAATGCTAAAGCACTGCACAGTATGGTGCAAATGCTGATGTGAGTTCAAACCTGTGAAAAAATACCAATATTGGAAACTGTCATTGTACAACTGACCAGTGGTCAAATAAAATCGGGCCATGTAAATGTCCAGACTGTCTTTTCTCATGCTCATCATGCCCCATATTTGCTTTTTTTGATCTATCCATCTATTTGCAATGCTGTATGTATGTTATACTAGGTTTTACATGTCTCATGTCCTGTGTCAGTGCTCCTACTCATGACCAGATTAAGCATCCCTGCAGAGTTTATTTACAGCATTTTCCACCTCAGTGAACATTGATTGACTAAATGAATACATTTAGACAACATTAAGAAACGTATTACGGTTGAATTAAGAGACTGGAGATTGTTCAGATTTATAGTCCATATCCAACCTCAGAATTCAAGCTTTGCCTCCTGTCATTTTCTGCTATGATGTCCAGTCGGATTCCAGAGAAGCTGATGAGAGAGTGGAAGGAATTGCTGTTCAGTGGTCTTCCACTTTACGAGCCAGTAAAGGACCGCCAGCCAGGGTTTGGGTTCCGTGAACCACTAGACACTATAGAGCTTCAGAAGCAGGAGATACTCAACAACCAGGACTATGATGAATACACTGTGAGTTTGAAATATGAATGCAGTGTTTCAAACATATTTTGTATGCACATTTGCCTGCCCTTAGCTAACTTTTGTTGACGAGGTAACTTTATTTAGAATAAAAAGTGGCATTGATTGAGCGATTGAGCTACACTTTTGACATTGAAGAAGTGTGTATCTAAATTCAAGTACCCGATGCTGTCTGAATGCCTAAGGTCCTCTTTGTCTTTGACATACGTTTGTCAGAATATGATGGGTGAGTGGGGATGGCCAGAGGAAGCTGTGGAAGTGAAATTACCCGTGACCAACAATGACATTCTTGGGTACATTGTCCAACGACTGAGGAACGTTGTTGATCCACCCATCACTGAACCATCATCATCCCTATTTCCACACTTTATCCTTAAGGCCTGTGTCCTTGGAAAGTTTTGCTCTGGCAAGACCACCTGCCTGTCCAAGATTGCTGAAGGCATGATATAAGAAATGCATATACAAACACAAAGTTAATCTCCACTTAAATCTTTACTTATATTATACTTGTATTATAAATGGATATTGGATATAATTGCATGGTTAGTTGTCACTGTATGTATTGTTTCTGCTTCAGCACATGGCATCTACGTCTTATCGACTGATACTTTGATTGAAGAGGCACTGAATGCTCACAAGAACGGAGAGAAGGTTAGTTAGAGACAGTAAAATGAGTACTGTAACTTTAGTAGCATCCATTGTTATTATAAATAGACTTTAAAAGATTTTTCACGGCAAACATTTCAGTTATTTCTGCTGTCATTTCAAGCAATTATTTTGGACAAAATTAACAGGGCACAGAGCAGCAGTGTGAGGAAGACAATGAGCAACCTCTCGCAAACACATCAGTGAAATCTGGTGGGTTACTGAAGGTCTAATGATTTTATTCTACTCTGTTTTGTATTATACACAATGGTGTGTTTCTTTGCTTAGTACACAAAGCTGTTATCATCACTTCTTTTTTCATCTTTTTCCAGATCTTGAAAACCAAGAAGAAAATAGAGCTGGTAATGCAACAGTAAGTGCTGTTTGTGTACTGTATGTGTTGTATTTATCATCTTTGAATTTACTTATCATTTTTCTATTTACTTATACTACGTAACAGCCTGTATCCATTTTATAACACCAATCTGCCTGAGGGAAATTGTTTTTGATCTTTGTTGTTAAAAAAAACAAATATATATTTGGAAAATCGAATGATTTGGAATTTGGGTAAAAGCTTTTCTTACTTTTCCAGCTTTCGAAGCGAGCCATACAAGGAGCTGCTGTGGAAAAAGAGCTGAGGAAAGGGAACACTATCCCTAATGAGCTGTTAGTGGACATTATAGTAGAGGCGATCAGGTGAGAAATGTTGAGGCCATTGTCTTAATTTTACCAGTAAATGTCATGTTGGTAATAGAAATCCAAATATTCATATACTAAATGAACAACAAATCATGCTCTACATAGTGAAATAATTATTGTGTCTGCATTAGTCAGCTTCCATCTCAGTCAGGTTGGATTCTGGATGGATTCCCATTTGACATCGCTCAGGCACATCTTCTAGAGAAAGCCCTTGGTGGAGATGTATCCTTAGAAAAGGAAGTTGTAAATAGCAGCAAGAACCTTGCTAAAGATCCCAATCCACCAAAACCTCCACCACCCCCTGCACCTGTGCTGGACCTGGTTTTGCTCCTGGATATCCCTGATGAGCATGCAATCAGTCGTGGATACACTAAAATGGGTTTGATAAACTCTTAGGAGCTTAAAAATGTATATTAAGATTCACCCAAATATTAACTGTTAGGCTGTGTTTACATGAAACAAGTTAAATCTTAGTGTAATGTTTATGTTGTGCAGATCTGGACGATGCTCCTAGAACCTCCCAGCATGCAGACAAGAATGTGTATCTGGCACAGATTGGACACAGGTACAAAAGAAGAAAATAGGGAGCTTAATTTGAAGGAATAACCTTTGTTCTGTGTCTGTTAATATCCAACATGATTTCTTCCCTTCAGGATAACAGCTTTTCAGGATACCTGGCCAAAACTGGAGAAATGGTTTGGCAAAAAGCAAAACATTTTGTTCCGTGTTGATGCAGATGTAGACGTTCAGGAGCTTTACAGTAGGGTGGAGTCTATCCTGCATCAAGCTATGTTGAAAACACAGGGAGGTGAGTGGTTGGAGTTTTGTAATTCAGCTCAATTTAGTGAACTTGGATTGTCATCGTCCTTGCCTATGCTTCCAGGATTAGCTACAGTACTTTTATTTATATAGTAAACTAAGTGTTGTAGATCACTTCTTCATAGCATTTACTTTCAAAATTATGACATATTCTCTTATCAGCTTTTTCCAGGCCTGCTGTTGAAGATGCCGTACTAGACAGTGCAAAAGCTCCCAAGTTGTCCTCTTCAAGTGTACCTTCAGGTGTAGACCAGCCTACAGCTCTCACTGAAGAAACTATTGAGCCCACAGAGTCCTGCTCCAGCCTTAAAGAGGAAGAGGTCCAAAGTCTCAGAGGTGACTTGCTCAGTATTCTGCTAATTTAAACAATTGTGTGTGTCTTTTCACTGACTTGTTTTAGGTCATTTGATATTTTTGACAAATAAGTATTTTAGGGTGGTTTGGCACTAATTTGTGATTATTTACGTATTTTTTCTTGCTTTCTCAAAAGGGCCCAGTAGGAGTGCATCAGTATCCTCAGTGTGCAGTGTTAGCTGTCAAGGAGCCCCCAAAAACTCACCTAAGTCTAAGTCTTTCTGCCCCCGATCATCTGTCCAGCTCTATGTGAATGAGCCACTTCCTCCAGTATGATACGACCCTGTATACATTTGTAGGGGCGATCGTGGCTCAAGAGTTGGGTGTTCGTCTTGTAATCGGAAGGTTGCCGGTTCGAGCCCCGGCTCCGACAGTCTCGGTCGTTGTGTCCTTGGGCAAGACACTTCACCCATTGCCTACTGGTGGTGGTCAGAGGGCCCAGTGGCGCCAGTGTCCGGCAGCCTCGCCTCTGTCAGTGCGCCCCAGGGCGACTGTGGCTACATGTAGCTTGCCATCACCAGTGTGTGAATGTGTGTGTGAATGGGTGGATGATTGTGTATAGTGTAAAGCGCTTTGGGGTCCTTAGGACCAAGTAAAGCGCTATACAAATACAGACCATTTACCATTTGTTGTCTTCCCTGAAAGATTTAGTTTTGTTAGTTAGCGGATATGACTCCCTGGAGGTAACTATAGGGAGGCTTTATTACACAATTTAGTCCATGAGCAGTTTCAGAGTTAATGAGATTTATTAGATGAAATTCGTTGCTATATATCTTCTGCTGCATTAAAGAGTATTTTGTTTGGTTTTGTCTTTTTTTACTCTGTCCTCTCATACTTCCATTTGATCCTGTCTAGGAGATCCCAGAGTACCTGTGCTCATACTGGGACACATTGTGCGATTCTTATGTAGACGGTGTAAAGACGGTGATGCAAGAGCTGCGCTTGCAACGCTCTGTTATCAACCATCACCTGTTTAATATCAGGTATTCTGCCAAGCCTTTATTTAAACCTATAGGTCAGAAATGTTTTACAAATAAAAGATGAATTTTCATTGAAAACAATCATTTATGAAAACTGGTGCTATATTAATTTATTAATGTGCATTCTTTGGTTTTTGGTGTCTGCAGAGAGCATTACAAACATTATTTGGGGCGCCCAGACTTAAAGCAGGAGTTAGTATCTCAATGGCAGAAGAACTTCAACAGCATACCCGATGATATGAAAGAAGATGAGGATACCAAAGAAGAGCTACATCTGAGATTGGATGTAAGACTTTACAATACAAAACAAAACAAATATTCCTAAAATCATGAAATTTGTATTGAAAACCAATGAAATAAACTTAAAATAAAAAAAACATATATTTATGATTTAATGATTTGCGGGCATACAGGAGCTACGTGAACGTTTGTGGGACATTACTGACAAGCGTAAGGAGCAGGATGAGCAAGAGAGGGCTTCTCTCATGAGTGATGGTTGGTTGGAGGAGCACATTGTTGTTCTCGTCAACCACCACTCTATACTTACGCAGGTAACATTGTAGTTTTTGTTTTGGCTATGTCTCTTACATAAAATGTTTCTTAAATATCACCATAATCTTTGATTGTTAATGCTGTGTAGGTGGAGTTGAACCGCTTCCAGGAGACGCTCTGTATTCTCAGGGTCTACTATTTAAGCATGTGTGGACAGATGCTTCCCAAACCACTCTCAACTTTTTTTTATGTTCCTTTAATGGAAAACACAGAAAATAAGGATCAGGATGAGAGGCAAGACGGATATTATTATTAGCCGCTCAGACATATTAATACATATTAATTAGTGAAATGATAGGATGCTAAATATTTACACATAATAAGCACAGAAAGTTTTTGTTTCATCAGTAGTGAACCACCAGGATCAAGTTTGTGCAATCTGGATGAAGGAGAGGACAAGAAGAAGTTACATTTGTAAGGGAGAAGCACACTTGCACTGGTTTTCATTGTTTGTTGTTCAGTCATAGAAACACTTCCCTGTTTTGTTTTGTTTTTTTCTTTAGTACTCCACTCACCAGACATCCTGGAGCCTCTGGAAGGGTCTCCAAGACAAAAGGCCAAGATCAGCCAGAACCTGTTCAAGTCAGATTTCCTGTCTCTCTTTATGTGCCCTTTATTTTTCAGCGTACACACACACACACACACACACACACACACACACACACATACTGACAATGTCACACATGTGCTATTTCTACAGGCTTTCTCTGTGTGAAAAGGCTCTGGCAGAATACCTGGACACCGAGCCTCTGGAAGGGTCTCCAAGACAAAAGGCCAAGATCAGCCAGAACCTGTTCAAGTCAGATTTCCTGTCTCTCTTTATGTGCCCTTTATTTTT
>NW_024582395.1:2720951-2758441 GCF_018398535.1 Haplochromis burtoni
CACACACACACACACACACACACACACACACACACATCTTGCTAATGTTAATGGATTTTAGATGCGGTTTGTGAATTTGTACCTTAACTTACATAAAAATGTTGATGTTATTGACCATTTCACTTAAAAATTTTTTTTTTTTTTTATATAATAGCCACCACACGAAAAACTGATATCTGGCTATGAGGAAGCACTCACAGCTATCAGCAATCTGGTAATGGTCTATGTATATTCCTAAAAAAATTCATGGAGGTATTTTTATGGAAGTATATACTTGATTTCTGAATGGAATGGATTATATATTTCTATAGGTGTCAGGAGAAACAGACCGGTCGGAGATAAAAGAGCAGGACGAGAAACTACCAGAGAAAGAAAAGGAGAAAGCCTCCACAAGTGAAAATAAAACCAACAAACAAAAGGAGTCATCCAAAAAAGGCATGTCTCATGTAGATTATTAATAAAGTCATAGTGGTGCCCACACAACTTTCACTGTTCATTTTGTTGCTCCAGATCAGTCATCCCTACCACAGACACCCAGCCAGGCAACAGCCGAGGAGAGAAACTCAGAGAAGCCTTATAATCCTAAAGTTAGAGAAAAATTGCATGGAGAATATTCAGCTGCAGTAACTCATGAGGGTATACACACACACACACACACACACACACACACACACACACACACACACACACACACACACACACACTAAGTGGTTTCTCTCTCTGCCTCTTATATCCATCTATTTATGCATTTTGAGTTGTGCACATACATGCAGATGTGTTGATGTATATATGGTTGTTGTGTCCCTCTGTTTGTGTGCATGTGCCTGCTTTCTAGAGGATGCGGTAAAGGCCCGCATTGCACTGGTTAAAGCTCATGGTCTGGTGATGGTACAGTCTCTGCAAAGCACAGTAGAAGAGATTTTTGGCAACATGGAGAAGTGGCTACACGAACGCTATCTTGCAGAAATGAAGAGGTATGGTACAGTGTGAGCATCAGCTCGAAACAGTCTTCAGATCTAGTAACCTATCAGTGTAATTGCATTATCTAAGCCTCACAATTTGCAAAGGGTATCACCACACGTTTGCCCCTTGATGTAATTTTTATTTATTGTGCGACAAATGATTTTAGTATGTCATTGCTACCATAATGCTATACATGTATGTCAATAGGTGCTTTTGCCACTAAGATAAATGTTATACTAATGGTCAACTTTTTATACACTATTTTTGAATCAGAGAGATTTTCTGTCATAAATGGCATAAAAGAAATTCTTCATATTTTATGAGTCTTTCTTCTTTTCCTTAGCATTGACCAATTAACAGAAGTGGTTCACCACCATATAGAGACTGGTGCTAAGTTGAAGAATGAGCTGGTGTTGGTAAGTAATGACTTCTTTCTTACATATATATATATCTATATATATATCACATTTTAATAAATTATTCCAGAAGAATCTGACACTTCCATCATTTTCCATATTCTATTCATCAGGAGTGTTCTGACTTCTATCTGAATGGAGACTGCCGTGTGGTTGCTAGCCCACTTCCCCCTCCCCGTCCACCTCCTTTGGAGAAACCCATGAGGTCCACCCCAACCATAGCTCAGCTAGAGTTACTGTACCAGCAGCTATACAGCATTTCTCCATCAGGTGCAAATTGGAGAGACAAGCTCTGGTGTGGAGCAATTAATTCTACAGTAATGTCTGTCAGTTAATCCATTATTTACTTCTCCTCCCTGCTGACTTTAAGGCTTCATGTCTACACCTGGGTTCTTCAGTTTGCTCAAAGATATCATAACTACTAACATGGGCAAAGACACCTTGCCTGAGCCCTGGATGGACAAAAGTGAATCGCAGGTACAGAAACTTTTAGAGTTGAGTAATAATATGTGACAGTGCGGTTTAAAGACTGCAAAACATTTCTGCCTCATGTTGTTCTGTCATATTATGCAGATTTTGCAAACAGTGTTATTGTCTGTTCTGTTCCCAGTTGATGGAGATTGTGTCTTCATTGACGGACAGCTATGAGCTGGTAGACTGGCGTCGGTTTCTGCTCAGTGCTGCTCTTCCTTGGCCATTTCCTTTGTTAAGTCAGCTGCTGGATGTGCTACAACAGTTCAAGGCAGCAGATACTGGTGACACAGGCTATATAAATGAGGAGAACTACTTGAGAGTAAGTCCATTTGTTGCTTTGTTAACTGTAACATTTTAACTGATTTTTTTAAAAATCACATTAAATCATTCTACTCTAGATAAAGCTACCCTCACACTTTCTATGACCCTTCTTGTTCCGTGATCAGGCCTTAGCTTGAGTTATAATATCACATTTAGACTGTATTATGTATTTGGTAGAGTATAAAATGAAATACATACCTCCCTAAAAGGAAGTGATTAAGTAGCTTTCCTGCCTCTTTGTCATCAGACAGAGTTGTGGTTCTCCACTGAAAGTGTCCAGACTGTTCCCGTGGACCCCTCTGAGCCTGTACCTTATGTGCGTCTGGCCAACCTTCGCAAGGTGACTTCCTATCAAGCCTAAAAACTTGGTTGGGCTGTTTCACTGCCACAGTGGTAAATTTAGATGGGCGTAGTGCACAATCAACATAAATGAAAAAAATAAGACAAAAAAACCCCACAAAGTGTAAAAACATCAAAGGTGCTATAGAGCATTTTCCAGCTTTTGAAATGTTACAATAAAAAATGCCATTTTGTTCATTTCCATATTGTAAAAATCATTAACCTACAACACAAAAGGGAGTGGATCCAGTCATTCTGATCATTTTCTAATTCTCCATCATCTTTTTTCAGGTTAAATGAGCTGCAGTTAATAAATGAATTAACTGTAAAATGTGGTCTTTTTTCTTTCCTCAGTTCTTTTTCCACATGTTTGCAGACCACTCCTTCTCGCCCTCTCGATTGGATTATGTGTCCATGCTGAAGTACTTTGCTGCAGACCCCAACCCCACACAGGGCTTCATCCGAGCACTTAGCGTGGTCCTTGGTCAAAAACTCACGCATTTCTCACTGAGCCATCTTGTCAAAGTGAGTATGTAAAAGGAAAAGTATCATGCAAAATCACTGCATTGCATTTCACATTATCATTGTGGGTTGTGTATTCAGTCTATGCCCATCATAGAAGAGAATGCAGACCTCTCCTCCTCTGAACTTGACTACAAGGAAGAAGGGGCTCTCAGTGCATCAAGCATTTTGGGGGATGAGCAGGAAGTGTCGATCCCTGCTCTCCTTTCTGTCATCTGCCACAAAATCACTAAGATGGAAGACAAAAGCCACGTTCCCTCCGGCAGCCCGAATCAGAAGGAGCACACTGCGGTATGGATGCCTATGAGAGCTCAAACTGAGCATTTAGTAAATGTAATAAATAAAAATTACAACTAAAATAAATGAAGGATTAGATTAATTTGGAAAATGAATAAATGTAGAAAAATAGGTGAGGTCTTATCTCAGCAAGGCTTTGTAATTTTTGTAAGTCTTACAAGATCACACACTTGTTACCTTCCAGGCACTATGTTTAGTCTTTTAATGGTACTATGATTGAGGTGCTGTCAAAATAAGATGGACCCCTGAAGAAAATCTCCAGTATAACAAACTGTCAGTTGTTGTATGTGTGTAATAGCAGAACTGAAGAACAGATGCATTTCCAAGGACAGGATTAGGAGCCATTAGGAGCAATGATAACAAAGCGTATCATGACCATGAGCATAAATATTAACCATAACACTAAGCACTTCTCTAATGATAATACTATTACTGTCTGCTGGCCTGCAGAACCTGGTGGAAGTATTCAGAGAGCTGGGATATGATCCTGAGGACCATGTCCCTTTTTCCATTCTCTCTCAGCATCCTTCTGTTCTGTCGCTGATGGAGAGTTGTACACACCACCAGCTTGTGGTAAGTTTCTACTTACTGACTTACCAGTATTGATCATAGTTTGTTTTTTTACTCTGACCCATGGCTTCAGTGAGAGTCCAACATTGCATAACCTTTGTCCTCTCCTACACTGAGTCATGTGTAGAAGTCATGCCTACTTTGCCTATTTTTCGCTTAGCAAGTTGCACCTTGACCAAATGACCAAATGCTTTTGATTACCATCAACAAGCTTCTGACATAATTCTGGCTGGATATTTGACAACTTTTCTTGGCAGAAACTTCATCTGCCCTGGAAAAAGAACACTTTAAAGAAATCATTAAATGCCCAAAATGATGAAGGCTGTAAACTCAACTGTATATTTAACATAATGTGCAAATGTATTCTCACTGAGTATTCTCTCACTGTCCTTCAGAACATCCATGGAGTGTTACTGGACAGTCAGCATGGAGGAGAGACTAACAGCTCGACACTTTCATAAAGGATAAGATAAAGACATAATTCTGGCCGCACTGTGAAGAACTCTAACTTGGGAAATGCACATGTGGATGCTTTTGAAGTGTTCTAATTACTTTAATGTTTAAAATGCTATGTTAATAGGTGTGCATCCATACACTGGTGTTGTACTACATATTTGAGATGAGAACAATAACATCTGGTGGTGGATTGAACTTTCATGACTGAGGTGCTTATTTTTTAATGAACTCTGTGCATTGTCCAGGATAATTCAGATGTCAAGCCTGACTTGTCCGTCACTTCCTACTGTGGCACCAACAACCCTATCATAGTTCATTCAGGATGTATATGTTATGGTAGCAGCTTTTCACTTTTTTCATAAACGGAGAAGTATGAATAAATGATATTTCAACAAATAATGTAGATTGTTAGACAATTTGTTTTACTAAAGGCAAAAAAACATGTTATTATACCAATACTATGTTCTAATAATAGGACCTCTCTTTGTAAAAGGATGATTTTGCCAAGCATGAGGCATTTCTTGGTTTTATGGTGATAATCCATTTTGTTCTGCTGATATCTTCTGGAAATTTGTCCACTTGTCTTGATCATTACTCAGTTTAATAAGCTGCCTGGCTCATTAAATTGAACTTTTCCATAAGAAACTGTTTTAGCAGGAAGGTTTTTATTATCTGTTTCTAATGAAGGAGAATAATTTTGTTACCACATAATACAAACAGCACGGGTAATGTATTTTGGACTTTTTTGCTTCTGGCTATCTCAGTCCTTTAGTCTGCCAAGATCCTATTTGTCTGATTGGTGAGTAATGGCGTGTCCATCCATCCCTTTTCTTCCACAAATCCAATTCAGGCTGAAGCTTTTCCCAGCTGCCACAGAGCAAGGCTTTTGGTACACCCTGTACAGGTCATCAGTCTGTTGCAGGGCTAACACATAGAGACATATTCACACCTACAGGCAATTTAAAATTACCAATTAACCTGACTCCATACATGTCTTTGGACTGTGAGAGGAAGACAGAGTGCTTACACAGAGACAGGGAGAACATACACACTCCATACAGAAAGGCTTCAGGCTGGATTTAAACCCAGGACCTTCTTGCTGTAAGGTTAACTACCGTGCCACCAGAGTACACACACCAATATTTTGTTAAAAAATTGCATTAGAGTATATTATATATAAGTTCATACACGATTAGGTAAACCTTACGTTGATATAAAAACAGTGAAAGCACTGTTTTTTCCAAACAACAAACAAGATTTTTACTGAGCAGGTATTACACAAATTTTAGACGACTTGTTTACATATACAAAAATGATAGGAGACACAGCTGATAAAGTCTCAGGGATCTTAAAAATAAAACAAAAATGTATGCCCATTTAGTCTCTGTTAGACTTTCTTTGAGCATTCTTGAGTTAATGGTACTGTAAAAAATAGAAAGTCATTATAGCTTCCTCTCTCTTTGTCTCAGGGACAACTTTAATGACCTCTCAAACTTCAGGAGGTTCCTGTCCATCCGGTATGAAAGGCTGCTGGAGAGAGCAGGAGATAATAACTTTCCTTCAAGAGGAACACTGTGATATTACTGACCTTGATGCTTGTAACCCCTGTTCCTTCATCCTGGAACACAAACCCAGTACATCAGGGTTATTGTCATCCATTCAACCTTTACATTACCTCAGTAATATATCATAACAGTATATAGGTACTCTCCCAATAGCTCAATATAAATAAATCAGAGGCTCAAAAGGTTTTGTGACTTTTTATATGGTTTCTTGATTCTCTCCAGGTGTCCATTATATAACTTTCTATCCTGGCACTCTGAAGGGTCAGGATCCATCCAGTATCCTACATTCCAGTGATCAGTTCCCAACTTTCTGACCACTCAAACATCTGGGCTCAGGCAATGAACCTTTTTTATTCTTTACTGACTTCTACAATAAAGGTAATATCTGCACATCATCCCTGAACACTTAGCTGTCAGTAGCACTTTAGAAATACTAATATTACAATATCTAAGCATCTGATTTCAATTATACTTACTTTGTAGTAGTACTTTTAACTTACCTCAATTATCTCTTGATTTACTGAGATTTCTTTGTTATCTAAGATCAAAAACTGTTTCCATTAGCAGACAGTCTAAATACTGTGCTGGTGGGAGGTCTTTTTCGTCCTTTCACTAATAACCAATTAGGACAGCTTTTAGTGTCCTTTCAGTGCTTTGTTGCCTTTTCTCTTTGTTGTCTAGCAGTTAAATTGCATTCATTTAAACAAGGAATATATAAGAAAATTAGAAAGCTGCTTAAGATTGTAGATGAACAAAGCAGAATCCTGGAATTTCAAAGTGCAGAGAAGAAAAACAAAATATAATAGTGATCAGAGTACATGGAACAAACATTAGTAATATATGTCCAAAATAATGTAATAAAAAAAAACCCTTCTACTTTATCTTAAATTGTATGTTTTTCATTGCTGATTTAAGATGGAATTTCTGTATTTTGTACATTTTTACAGCAATTATTATGAAACCAAGCCAAATTTACTACAGGTCACCTGCAGTGATAAAGAAACCAGCAAACATATAATGATTTTTAAACAGTAAAATTGTACAACAGAGGGAGTGGAAGTTAAACAATGATTAAAACATTGGAGAAGTTTAATCTCTGAAATCTAAATGTATGTATTTATTTTTCTTTAACTTATTAGAGGTCAAAAGATTAAGCTAGTTTGGACCTTTCTGCCGGCTCATAGTCTGTGAGAGAAAGGATGGACAGCGAGGCAGAAAACAGCAGTCCCTGTGCATGAATCTGTTGTTGACTTTTAAGCAATCGTGAAGTTCAAATCTGGGATGTTTTTGTGTTAGAGCCCCACCTAGTGACGTGAGGTGAAGACTGCACTGAGAGTGAGCCACCGCTAGCAACTCATTAACAGAAATCTTATAACCACGTGTTGTTAAAATTATGTCTTTTAGGAGGTTTCTGCCATATCATTATTAACGTTATTGCTGTTAGGAATACCTGTAACATTTTTCGTTCTCTGTTAATAATCATGAAGTTTCTTTTACGTCATAAGGATTATTTTGCTACTTTGTTTTTACTCTGGTATATTTCAGAGAGATATTATTATTGGCGTTATGAACAATTGGCCATGGCTTGGATACTTATCAGTAAAGAATAGAAGTTTCGTCCTCCTGGGTAAAGGCATCCAAAGTGTAGAACAGCACAAAACATATAAAGAGCTTTATTAAATTTGCAGCGTTTGATTTGGTGTTGATTAGATATTTATTTATTAAGCTGCATTACACATTGTTTTTTTTCTGTGTTTGTTGAAAAAAATGGTAAAAATGAAACACCACCCACTGGACACTTCATGAATTACACTTTGCTAGTACTGAATTGGACCCCCTTTTGAGACGACTTTAGCTTTGTGGCATGGTGCATTAACCTGCTGGAAGAAGTCATTATAAGGTGGGTGCACTTTAGGCATAAAAGGATAGACGTGGTAAGCAACAATACTCAGATAGGCTGTGGTGCTTGGATGATGCTTAATTTGTTTTAAGGGGCCCAAAGTGTACCAAGAAAATATCCCCCACACTGTGACACAACCAGTACCAGCCTGAACTGATGATACAAGGCAGACTGGAACCATGCTTTCATGTTGTTTAAACCAAATTCTGACACTACCATCTGAATGCCATTAAGAAATAAAGGTTCATCAGACCAGGCAACTTATTTTAAACCACTTTTCATCCAATTTTGGAGGACCTGGGTGAATTTCAGCCTCAGTTTCCTGCTGTTACCTGACAGCTGTGGGAGCTGCAGTGGTCCTCTGATGCTGTGGCCCATTTTCTTCAAGGTTCAGTATGTTACCTTGGTTTTAATGAGTGATTATATAAAATGAAAAATAGGACCATTGTGGCAGCACGGTGGCACGGTGGTTAGCACTGTTGCCGCACAGCAAGAAGGTCCTGAGTTCAATTCTAACATCAGGCCGGGGTCTTTCTGTGTGGAGTTTGCATGTTCTCCCAGTCTTTGCGTGGGTTCCCTCCGGGTACTCCGGCTTCCTCCCACCGTCCAAAGACATGCAGCTTGTGGGGATAGGTTAATTGGATAATCCAAATTGTCACTAGGTATGAATGTGAGTGCGAATGGTTGTCTGTCCCTGTGTGTTGGCCCTGCGACAGACTGGCGACCTGTCCAGGGTGTACCCTGCCTCTCGCCCTATGACAGCTGGGATGGGCTCCAGCGCCCCCCGCGACCCTGAAAAGGATAAGCGAATGGATGAATGGATGGAGGACCATTGTGCACAATGGATACTCCTTTAAAGTATTTTAATTGTGGTGCTCTATTTTCTCCCATAGTGATCTTTTGGTTTGGACTTTTTTTTTAATTTAATGCCATGTTTTATCCATCAGCCGCCACGGGGGCGCAATTAAACTTTTAGAAGGCACTATTCTTATAATCGACGAATCCAATTGGCTCAACTTTTACAGTTTGATTGGTCAGTCTTGACAGCGTGGGCGTGGTTAGGTGTCAATGTTTTTGTGGCTCGCTCCGTGTATGTAACCGCACCAAGGACTCTGCAATGTGATTTCCTGACATTGATTTGTTTTCGTATCATTTAACACGCCGTCTTCACCGCATGATGTACCAGCTTTCGACGTGGGGGATCACTAGAAGGTGAAAGACGGAAGTAACCGAGGAAAAAGCCGGAATGGCAGGCGCCTTTGGCTTTAAAGGCTGCCAGAAAATTCGAGGACCTCAGATTAGAAATCTGCTTGAGGCGAAGGACTTCTTTCTCTTCGACTGCGACGGGGTCATATGGCACGGAGAGAACGCGATAACGGGCGCCGCGAAGGTGGTGAGCTCGCTGATCCGGCGCGGCAAAAACGTGGTGTTCGTCACCAACAATTGCACCAGGCCGCGGGAGAATTATGTGCACAAGTTCTACCGGCTGGGCTTTACCGACGTGATGCTGGAGCAGATCTTTAGCTCGTCGTACTGCTCGGCTCTCTACTTGAGAGACGTCGTCAAGGTCCCCGGCCAGGTGTTTGTCATCGGCTGCGACGGACTGCGCAGAGAGCTGCAAGAGGCAGGCATCCCCTGCGTGGAGGAGGCGGATGATCCGGACGCCACCATCTACGACTGCGCCCTGGCTCCGGACGTCAAGGCAGTGCTGGTTGGACATGATGACAAACTGACTTTTCTGAAACTGGCCAAAGCCTCCTGCTACCTGAAGGACCCGGAGTGTCTGTTCCTGGCCACCGACAACGACCCCTGGCACCCTCTGTCAGGTGGAAGGATACTACCAGGTATAATGGGGATGAGGTTTAATTACCACATAGTGTTGCTCATTCACGTCACGTTAAGATATTCGTTTTTCTGCCAGACATGGATAGATTGCTAAAATGGCTTAGCGGTCAAGGGACCAGGATGTCAAGAGGTCAGAGGGCCCTAAAATTACTTATTCTGTAAAAATCGCTGGGCTTGTGCATCACAGGTTTCTTTTCACATGTTCATTAGCATGAATACGCAGTGTCAGGACAGGTCTGCAGAGAACAAATGGCTAAAACAACAAGAGCTCCGGCTTGTTGCGTTATTTAAACTTTTTTTTTGTTCACTGCACCACTCTTCAGGGGCCCACCACTGCACAGATACACACAGAATGCAACTGGAAGCTTCACTGCAGTATAACTAACCCACAACCTGAGGCACAGCTACCTCCTGGACTCAGGCTTGTATCAGTTCATCATAACTAGTTTGCAGAGTTTTAAGATAAGGTAGTAATTGAGTTACCCAGAGACCACAGGGTAAAAGATGCTGGTTCAACTCAAGCTCAGGGCTCTGGTGCATGTCATCAGTCCTCTCTGCCCTCATTTCCTCCTGATATGTTTAAGATTTAAAAAAAAAAAAAAAAAAAGCCCAAAAAACATGTGAGAGCAGTTGTCAGTTTAGCTCACTCAGTAATCCATTTTAGATTCCACAAATCTGAAGGGTGATTTTTTTTTTTTTTTTTTTCTCCAAAACAAGTGGCCCTCTGGAAAATATTTATGGCTTGTACCTACTGACTGAGCAGCTTATATGAGATGCGCAGAACTATTAATAGCATGCAGCTGGAAATGAAAGTGGTTGGTGGTGATTCAGTCATCTTTACTCCGCCTCTCCCCCTGCAGGTTCTGGCTCCCTCACAGCAGCCTTGGAAGTGGCCTCAGGACGCAAGGCCACTGTGATCGGAAAGCCCAGCCGCTTCATGTTCGAATGCATCTCCAGTCAGTTCAGCGGGGTGGATCCCGCCCAGTGCCTGATGGTCGGGGACCGCCTCGAGACGGACATGCTGTTCGGGTCCAACTGCGGCCTCGATACCATGCTCACTCTCACTGGTGTGTCTCAGATTGAGGAGGCCCAGGAGTACAGGAATAGTGACCAAACCACCAACCACAGCTTGGTGCCCGACTACGTGGTGGACACCATTGCTGATTTCTTACCGGCTTTTGAGGAACTGGACGAACAGAGCAACTGAAGAGTCTGTTGTCTCCTGTACAGAGCACAGATTGCTTCAAGTGCAATGTTGAGTCTTTAGTTTCTTAATAAATAAGAAGGCGCTGTTTATGTTGTGACCAAGACTGATTTAGAGCAAATCATTTCCATAATCACAGTAATCCAGTGCATACCTCAGTGTTTCTTCAAGTGTTGTGCTCATTTTGTGACTTGACAGTTTCTGTAGCTTTACGTGTTTATAATAATCTATGAATATACTGCAGTTTTGTGTTCACACAGATCATACCGTGTTTGATATTGAGTTTTAAACATCCAGAGGTATTTTTGTAAAGCCATGAATTGTTCTGAATTCATGTGTTTAGAAGCTGGCTGTTTAAAGTTTGTTGCCAAACAGGAGACATGTACTTACTAATGCTGAATTATCTTCAAGTGTGCTTGCCTAGGTGTCACTTCTAATTATAATCACAAGAAGATAAAAAAACTAACAGTGTGAGCTTTTCTCAGCTCTGGTAGAGACTAAGCTGACAATCTGCCAGGCAGACAGGTAAAGTGTTCATTCACTTCCGGCCTTTCTGTCATGTCTGTGCTACTTGTGCCAATATTCATCGGAGTAAATGGCTGAAACTCATAGCTAGAAAGCCAATAATGGTTGCCTATCATACTGCACTGTTGTGAACTTTCAGTGTTATTAATGTTTACTATATAGAGCATGCCAGCAATGGTAACAATAAATACCTTAAATTAATTTTTTCTTGAAAAGAGTGGTGGCCTGTTACTAGAATTCCCTTTATGTCTGCTTGTTTAGAATCTGCACAATCAAATTCCAACAATAAAATAATCCAACATTATTTTAATCATTTAAATCCAGCCGTTCACATGAACTCAATGTAATTTCATGCAGCATTGTTGCCTCAACTACCTCACCAGCCTTTTAGCTCCAAAAACCATCAGTTCAAGTGCAGCGAGAGACATGGAAAGTCCAACTTCCTTCTGTATACTAGAGCCTCCTGCTTGGATTTTAGTCAGCATGTAAAATTAGATAAATTGGACGAATAAAAAAGATGAGTTGATGATTTTGTTTTTAAACTAACATTGATTAAAAACAAATCTTTGAGAAAAATATGCAATGCCAAGTGAATAAAGACAAACCAAGGAGCTAGTGTGCCTTTGCAGCGTGTTTTACAGTAAACATCTGTTTGTATGGAGTTCATATACACTTAAACAACTAATAATCAACATATATACATTTTAACAGGATCCATGTAATATTTTATTCTACATGTGGCATCGGGTTCTCTTGTGCTGAGGAACAGGATTAAAGACATACTGATCTTCAACATATAAGGACTTTGGCTGCAGTGATGGCGTCACTTCATGTCACTCTGGTCCACCGCGCTGTGGCAAAGAAATGATATAGAATACAAATAAACACAAATACCAGCCAAAATATATACTTAAATACTCAAAACTTTCAGATTCTACTTGCAGTTTCTATAGCTAGTTATGCACCAGCAACAAGTTACAGTAAGTTTTCCTAAGTTCTCAATCAGTCCATACACTTAACCTTTGTACTTTTGAATCCTACTGCTATGAGTTTATGATCAGTCAAAGGTGGGTCATATACTGTTGCCAACTTTGCTTGACATTTGACATTTTTCCGTCTCTTTTGTTATTCCACTCTGCTCAATTTTAAAGAACCAAGTAGTTCTGTGTAAAAACTCTGGGTACAGTTAAGATAGCCTCACCTGGATGTAATCCATCTCATCTGCTGTTAACGGTCTCCTGCGGTACCTTGCAGGAAGTAGCTGAATAGAGGCCAGTGTGTCTGGCGTGCCTGGGATTGGTGTTAAAGGTGCATGCGGTCTTGATAACTGAGGCGATGCTGCAGCTGAAGTGGGAGCATTATGTTGAGGAAGGTTTAGTGCTAATGTTTTCAATGCCTCCTGGGCTAGAGGACGAAAAGAAAAAGAGTAACGTAATGAAATAATCACCAGGGAAGGCATTGTTAACGATTATATTTCTGATAAATGTGAACCTAAAAGAACACGTTCTTTCAGCTGGGAAAAACAAAGGCTCACCATTAGGTCTGGGCAGGCCTTGTCTGTTGGGGAATTTGATCAGGGGAGTATGAGGCCGTATTGCCTGAGAAAACAAAATCAAACAGCAGTCAGTTAAAGGGTAGGCATCCTGACATGACAACAAATTGACAGTAGTTTTTTTTTTGTCTCCCACACGTGCTAAAACAGAGTGAATGAGCTTTAAAACAAACACAGCTGCTAGAAAAATATGATGAACAACACTAGGGTGAATTAAATTTTTTATTTATGTATGGTATGACTTGTGACAGTATTTTTGTAAAATCAGGCGCTCAACGTTAAGTTAATGTAGCCTTCTAACAGCAGTTGATAGGAATATACCACAAAACATACAACAGAGCAAACATTATACAAAATACAAGTGCATCTAACACAGTGGTTCCCAAAGTGTTTTTTTGCTGGGCCCCCCTTTGTTTTACAAGAAAAATGTTTGCGCCCCCCCCCCACAAACATATCCTCCAACCATACACACCCATATTTTGTTTTCAAACTCCATTGCGGTTTATTTCACACCTCAATCAATTAGTAAACAAATAGGCAAATACAAGTAATCTGCAATAAATTACAGGTAGTAATAAAATAATCTCCAAACTCTTACGCTACGTCCACACCTACACTGGTATTTTTGAAAATGCAGCTGTTTCTATGCGTTTGGACCTATTCGTCCACACGTAAACGGTGTTTCGAATCACCGAAAATCTCTGTTTTCGGTGATTCGAAAATCTCCGCCTCTGCCTATGGTGTGATTATTTTACGTGTGGTTGTTTTTTTCCTGTGTAATAATATTCAACATTGCTATCAATACATTTCTCAAAAAAATCATCTCTGTGCAAAATGGGTTCAAAAACATAAACAACTTTGAGATACTGTTAGTCCATGATTTGAACCAGGGAAACAAATCGTGGCAGGATTGCTCTAACTTTACTGTATAAAGAGCTAATATCTCCAAAATGTCAGGATTAGTTATTTATTACAAGAAGTGTTTGTGAACTAAAAATCAAGAATGTAGTATGCTGTTTGTCCGTGATTTGAAGAGCCCAGCACGTGCTCCCAACGCAAGGGAAACTAATTCTGTCGCAGAGACCTACCTCGGCACTTGTGCAGGTGAAGCCAAAGGCAGGGCTCTTGGAATGAAATTGGAATGAAGTTGGTTTGGAAACATATTTGGCGATGCTTCATCTCCTGCTTTGCATTTGTGTGGGAGCCCCGTCAAAAACCTGTCAATTATGCTAGCAGTGTCCAAGCGTTCTGTTTTTCTTTTCATACCCCCCCCCCCCCATGCAATGGCTCAGCGCCCCCCTCAGGAGGCAGGCCCCACACTTTGGGAACCTCTGATCTAACAGATCAACCCATTAAAGTAGTGTAGTGTATCAGTATACCCATCTTTTAAGTGCTTTTTGGTACAAACAACAGTCTATAGTGACAGAGTCTCAGTTGTTTGTTATAATCAGACAAATTAGAATTACAGTAACAATGACAATAATAATAATAACAATAAATGAATATATTATAAATGTAAATAATATAATAATCAAATACTTTGTTAAGATACCTTCACAGGGAATCATTATGTATTCTGCCTATAGTTTTGTCTTCAACAAGTCAAATATAACTAAACTGTGTTGAGGTCAAATGACTGACTTGTCCACAGCAGTTTATTTTGAGACATGGTTTGGTTATCTGTGCACTCGTACTGTGAACTGCTGTCCAGTCAACAACAGCATAAATCTGATTTTCTGCCTCATGGCACTGGATTTCATGATTGAGTGCCACTGAGTCTCAGTACCTGTGTTTCATGTGTCTCTTCTCTTTAGTGTTATCTGGCCTTTCTGTTCTCCACAGTGGCAAATGATTTGGACTCTGGAGTGAACCCTCTGTACAGGCTCTAGATGTTGGATGTTGTGAAGAGGTTTTTCCTCACCGTTAACAAATCATCCACCTCGTCCATACAAGTCAAGACCTTACTCATGTTGCTAACAGTTTATTGTGCCGAATCATTGACTTAGTCTGGATTTGTTTTGTTTCTGCAGATGGTAAGGGTGGCCTGCTTCCCTTGCACTGAGAGCTCCTTTGACAGCAAGTTGCAGGTTCACAACAACAACTTTGAAACTTTTTAAGTTTCACACATGAACTCAACTCTGAACTTTTTTAATTTATGAATAAATTAAAAAGGTATAGTCCACACTTGTCCAAGAAACAGCTTTTGAATGAACTGCGCAGTTACTTATGATTGTTATATATGTTATATAACTATAACTCCAATCTGTGAAAGATATTTCCTGACATCGGGAGTTAGGCATTTTAGCGGCCTAACTGCAGCTAAAATGCAGTAATTCTGATCCGCATTAGTTATGAAAGAACAGACAAGCAGTCATCACAAACGTACTGTTACAAACATTTATTCGGTACAAAGAGCATAAATTTAGTGGCTAAATGCAAATTAAAAATTTGTAAAGACTATTTCTGTTTTCCTGACATCACAGACCGCTCATATCCTCCAGTAATTGAAAAACGATTAAAATTAGTCTATTAGTAGGAAATAAGCACTGCTGGTACAGTTCCTTAATACTCTGCTGGGCTACTGTGGTACAAAGATCTGTCTTTAACCGACATATAGGCCTCCCTGTGCACCGTTTTATGCTATACTCAGCCATAGCAAGACTGACAACTAAAACAACTAATATTACACCTTAAGTTTTAATTAATTGATTAAAAGGCCGCTCTCACAACGTGACTAAACGATATTGATGTGTCCTGTGCGGTTTATGAACAAGGACACTAACAAGGGTATGACGGGTCTTTGCCACCTCAAGAGGCCGCACGATATAAAGTAGTTTACTGTTCGGAACAGCGGGAAAAGCAGCGTTTTACTTTATAAGCTCTAAATCAGGAGGTAACACAAACAAACCCGGAGAAATTAACATTTAAGTAGTTAACGTTACCTGAACAACTCGAGCGACGGGAGCTGCCATTTTGGAGCTGACTTTACTCCCCATGACGACCTCTCGGGTTTACTTCCGGTTTGAAGCTGCAGAAAGAAAGAAAAACACGCAAAAACACCACATGATGGCGCTATCGACGGCGAGCCCGTAAGACAGAAAGGGTTCAGCGAATGACATTATAACAACGGTGCAGGAGGTAATGTGAAAGTCATAGTAGACAAATAGCAATACATGTTTGTGGGAAGAGTGTTTAATTTTTAGGTAAGATTTGGTCGTTAACATACATTTTGAGTGGAAGGTTGAAGTGCATTAGCGATAAATGCACTGTTATCATGCTACACCTTACCTCTAGCTGTGTCTTTAACCCTCTGTCTATGATAGCAGGTGGCCGGTAGATGTCAGCGACTGTCCTGTTAGGTCAGGCCATGTTACAGTCTTCGTTAGCCGTCTCCTGTAAAAAAACATGAAAAACTGTATCACTAAAAACCTCCAGCCCGCTCTAAAGTAAAATTATCCGATCTCTGATAAGGCCCAGAACACCATTACTGTTGTCAAAACGACAAAATTGATTGAATATTGTCGTATGATAAGGGAAATGTCAACACAAGGCTCCTGTTAGGTAACGGCAAAAATATCTATCTTTAATTTCACACTCCCTTGAAGAAAACGGATAACCTCGTCACGTGGGCTGTGCTCGCTCAATCACAAGCGAGATAAGGAACAGAGCTCTTTTATTTGTGAAAATATGTCACCAGGAGCAATATCGCTTTTTCCTTCGTGCCGCGTTGCACACACTGTAGTATTTGTAGTATAATATCTATATAAAAGCCAGATTACACAGAAATTAGGTTATTAATATTGCTGTTCCTTAATAGTTGGTGCTCATAAGAGAGGAAAACCCAGCACATATTGGGTATCTGACTTTTTCCCCCCTCTCTTCTCATAGTTTATATGTCTCAGCAGTTCTCTTAGTAAAACGTATTAACATCTTTCATTACAGGCCTTCTGGAAAACAATGTGCAAATGCTTTTAAAACCACAGGCATCTGGTTTAGAATGCAGACACTGTCAGATCCTATTTTCCAATTAAGCTTTGTCAAATTAATTAATGGGAAAGATGAGAACAGTTTAATGATGGGTAATAAAAACCATGTCCAACCATGAGACTAGGAAGTTTCCAATCCTTTCTGGTATGTTCTAAAGTCATCTTGTGCTTACTGTAGACATATACTCAGGTGTTATGTTGGTAAACATTAACTATGCTTTGAGTAACAGGCCTACAGTTAATCAGAGAGTTCAACTGAGTTCACTGTTTATTCTCATTGCAGGAATAAACCATAGATAGCATAAATCTCACTAATTTTAGCCTTATTATTTAATGACAGGTCTTATAGCATTGAACAATGACTCTATTATAACACTTTTAACTCTGCTTTGCAGATTATTTGTGGATGCATAGACACAAGTAGTAGACACAGAATATATGTGTACACCGCCCATCATCAGAAAGAAACTGAGAAGAAACAAACGATTTGTATTTTATCTTTTTTATTAGATATTAAACTAAGTGGTCCAGGGTCGGAGAAACCAAACTGGTCACTTTTACTGGGTTTACTGGGTCAGCTCCCACTTTTGAGATGCTGTGGCCCCAGTTTTACAGTCTAAAGATACACATAACAGTGCTAATGTCATGACAACTGACACTATGTTTGTTAGATGAAGCACTGTATATAGATACTATGGACTGCTGCACATCAGTAGCTCTGTACACTGCTGTCGGCTGCTGAGTCTGAAACAGACTGACTCAGTGGGTTTTTGATTTGTCGAACAGCTGTTCGAGTTCTTCTTTAGAGGTTGCCTCTTTCTGCTGCATCAGATCAGCATGGCCCTTGGTAACACCCCAAGAATCAGGGACAGACATGGAGGGACACTGGGGACGACCGGAGGCTGGCTTCAGGTTCTCCCAGTAATCACGTCGGGCTCTAAAAGTCAACAGACATAAAAAAAAACAAGAGTGATTACTGGTAGTAAACAGCGAATATGTCATATTTCACAAAGTATTTTTAAGTATTAGAATTAATAGTTGCTTCTGTTCTGACCTGGCTCTAACCCAAGGCTTGGTGTGCATTTCCAGACCAGCACCCCAGGAGCCATGTTTCTCTGATGCACTTGGAAGGAAGCCTCTCTCAGGTGCCAGTTCCTCTGCTATAGCCCTAATGTGATAAGCCTCAAAGCCACAGCAGCCACCGATGAAGCGAATGCCAGCATTGTAAGCTTCTCTGGCATACTTGTGCATGTCCCAGCGAGTCAGAATCCTGGGCTCCAGGCCTGAAAGAGAAAAAAAACATTTTTTTATGCACATTTAAATTACAGTTTTGTAGTTTGTGGTGAAAGTTTGCTGTTCTGTGTTGGCTGGCTGAACTTTCTGCAATGCAGTGTAGCATATTCACCAGCAGAGGGCATATATAAGGACAGTGCGTATCCAGAACAGTTGGAATGGCAGATTTATAATACAAGACAGTATCTCGTTACCGAAGGGGAACTCTGGCAGGTCAATAAATCCCTGGCAGTTGCAGTCAGGAGTGTGGTATGCCAGCGGCTGAACCATGTAGTGAGCCTTCAGACCAGCCTTCTCCACTCCCTCCTTCATCTGCTTCACGGTCTCCACACAGGTCATGGGGTCAAAGTGACAGTTGACTCCCACAATCTGGGCACCTGTAGAACAAAATACACCACATGCAGTAACATGAACTGTGTGTGAGAGTGTAAGAAAATACATGGCTGACACCTAATCAACTGTGGTTTGCAGTTGTGGGTATAAGGTCTTTGAATGTATTTGTGTTTAGTGGGAACATTTTTGTGCATGTTACTGAATAAAATAACTATTGGCCACTGTTTTGGCCTGTACAGGCTCATCCCAGAAAAAAAAGGAAATCCTAACAGAAGAAAACCAATTACAGGTATCATATGCCATTTTTATTCCTTATAAATTAGTTACACTATGGTGGCACAGATGCTGAAGTTTTGTTCATTTTTACTGTCCAATAAATTGCTGTCGGGCCAATAGTCACTCACTCTTGTAGTAGAAATACACCAAGTGACCTCACATGAATGTAAAGGTATATAAACCTCAGTTGATAAGAAGTCTTGAACTTTTTGTGTCTGATAAGGCTCACAGGGAGACAGTCTGTAATTCTTTTCTGCTGAAACAACATAAAAATTGACAAAGATAACTGTACTCACCGGCTTTGACCAGCCTGACTGCACACTCTCCGGGTGAGACACCGTGCATGTCCCCCTTTGGTCCAATACACAGAGAAGTAGCCACAGGCTTCCCTGTCTCCTTCATCACCTCCACAGCCCACACGGCCTCTTCAACATGCTCAAAGTACTAAAGGACAAAAGCATTAAGCTCAAACAAAACTTCTCTCAGCAAGTAAAAAACACTCAAAACTGGTTCAATGGCAGTTTTACACCTTTGGAATCCTCCAGAAAAAGTTTTTAAAAAATGCCAAAGCGTTCGGTGTAGCTACCTCAGCAATCAGGAAGTCCACATTTTTCTTGATGAACACATCCAACTGTTTTCTGAAGATGGCCTTCACATCTGCCTTGCTCTTGCAGCTCAGGTAAGATGGAGTTTGAGACACTCCTCCAGCAACAAGAGCATCACCCTCATTGGCAACCTCACGGGCTAAATCACAGGCAGCCTCATTGATCTGAGCTCCCTGTAGAACGAAGCCACAATATGAACCCCAAATAATAATCAAAGAGACTCTTCAAATACACATTTAAAATATTTTTGTTTTGATAAAGAATGAAACTTGCTGTAATTTCCCTTTTAACTTACAGTCAGTTTGAGGTTGTTGCCTCTGTTCTCAAGTTTGTCATCACTGGCGTAGAATGTAAAGGTCTGCATAACGTTGGACCCGGCTCTCAGGAACTCCCTGTGCAGCTGTCGCACTGAAAATCATCAAGTGGTTGCATCATAGGACAAACGCTGTGCCAAAGCAATCTAAAATGTAACATACACTGCCAGGTATTTACAGGCAGACCCAGCAATGGATAATGGAAATCCAATTTTAAGATGTAACGGAGTGGCAGTTTTGGTACAGCAGTATGTTCTTACCTGCATCAGGATACTGTACAGAAGCTTCAGGCGTCCATGGTCCGGCCTTTACGTACCCCCTCTTCTCCAGAGCAAACACAAATCCTCCATCACCAATCACCACCTCACCAGCATTGAGACGTTCAAGGATGCCCTTTGGAAACAGAGGGATCCATGGACAAGCTTAACCTGTGCTCAGTGGATCATTTTGCAAATATCACTGTGGAGCCAGTAAAGCCAAAGAAATTGCAAACTGTATATTTTAAAGAAACTTGTAATCAATATCAGCTTATACACAGTTAAATCAATTGTCTGGCCTTGTGGATTGCAGATTCCTATATCCTGTACCACATCTGTCTTCCCACGCTGAAAGTTTGTTTTTAAAGGTTTGTTCCTTTAAAAAGCTCAAAAAAAAATCCTGTAAGAGTTGCAAAAATCAAAATCAAATAATATTTTGAAGTAAGTCTTGTTATTTTTAATCTACAGGAAAAAGTCAAAACCTAGGGTAATATCAAAGGAGACTGCAAGTGAACTGAGCAAACACATTGAGTGTTCCTAATATAAGATGAATGCTTAATGAAGAAAATGTTTTTTATAATCCACATTTTATGAAATCTTATTTTTAAATGGCAAAAAATCCAAACTATCTCATTAATTATGTGCTACTTTGCATAAATCCCTGCTACAGATTGAATAAACACCTAACTGTGTGTTTTGCACACATCTTTAGTCTAGCAATAGAAGCAAAATCGGCTAAAATATTAAAACTGACCAGTGGATAATATAAATATAAACATGCTTGCAGTGTGACACTCTAAGATTTTTTTAAGCTACCATTATTCCGTATACAAATTAAAAATGGAATAAATAAAATGAGCTCCATTGGTCTTTCTGTATGCCTAATAGCATCAAGAAGGTTCAGTGGTCTGAGAAATGACCTGATGTTCTACACAGAATACACACCACTCAAAAAGACTACCATAAACATGCAGTATGATACCCCAGCCTCACAACCTTTCACCCACATTTAACTTACAGCGTGAGATGGGAGCAGAAATCTCAGACAGAAATACTAACCCCACCGTGGATCATTATGATTGCTATAATAATTTCACAAAACTAACTTTTCACAGCATAACCCTACCTCTGGACAAAAAAGTCTGCACATACCTTTTTTGCTGGTGCCATAATTTCACAGCTGTGTGGACCCCTGACTGCTCAGACCTCGAGATGCTGAAGTGACAGTAGAGTGGGGCAGAGGGCCAGATTAAATCTCTCTGAAGAAGGGGAGTGTTCTAAGTAAGAGCTGCTCTGATTGGCAAGGGAAAGGTTATGCAACTCTTTGAATGAGAGTATTGTGAATGTGCGATACTAGTTTGGTCCGGATTAGATGGTTCTTGGTGTTGTTGTTGGATTCCCTCCCAGTTTTTGGCCTTTTGTTTTCAACCTGATAGCAGGCAGGCATTAAAAGAAAAACAGAAAAACAGTCAAACACTAGATCACTTCACATATGTCTGCATGGGTGAAATTTGTAACAGACATTTTTGAGTAGTTTGATTTGTTGCAGCAGTCCAAGCACATGCTTCACAAAAACAACACAAAGCCATAAAGTGAAGTAAAAACTCAGGCTTATTGTTTTGGGGGTTTTACAGTTTAACACTCTACAGTCGGAGCACTGCTGTTACAAGTGCTTTTCATCGTCTAACTGAACTGGGAAAGACCTCACTCATCCCCCCCGTCTCTCTGTTGTTGACTGACTGGAGGGAAAGGTGCATTGATTTTCTTTATAATCTCATCCTCATACTGTGGACTTGGACTTCTGCACCTCCAGCACATGCCTCATTTCCTGGCTGGTGGTGGCCTCTTTGTGCCGAAGCAGTTCAGCATCACCCTTGGTCACACCCCAGCCTTCTGGTGTGGACATGGATGCGGATTTGGGGCGACCGGATGCAGGCAAGATCTTCTCCCAGTATTCACGACAGGACCTAGAAAAAAAGGGCAGGTTAGGAGACAGACACTAAAGAATTTTATTGCTACAATTGTATGAATCTGTCTAATCGTTTAAAATCCTTTACCTGGCTCTGACCCAAGGCTTGGTGTGCATCTCCAGACCACTACCCCACATTCCATGTTTCTCTGATCCAGCGGGTATTATGCCTCTTTCAGGGGCCAGTTCCTGTGCCAAAGCCCTGATGTGATAGGGCTCAAAACCACAGCAGCCACCAATGAATCGGATGCCAGCCTTGTATGCCTCCCTGGCATACTTATGCATGTCCCAGCGGGTTAGGATTCTGGGTTCTAGGGCTGAGAGGAGAGGGGATAAGAGGATATGAAATGATGGCCACTGCAAGATAGCCTGCTTTTTTCTTTTTTAAATATGCACAAAAAATATTTTACCGAAGGGGAACTCTGGCAGATCAATGAATCCCTGGCAGTAGCAGTCAGGAGTGTGGAATGCTAGCGGCTGAACCATGTAGTGAGCCTTCAGACCAGCTTTCTCCACTCCCTCTTTCATCAACTTCACGGTCTCCACGCAGGTCATGGGGTCAAAGTGGCAGTTGACTCCCACAATCTGGGCACCTGCAAAACAAGGGGGGATTTGATTATTTTTGCCTTTAAGTAAAAGGAAGAAAAAGAAAACATATGACTATAAATTTGCGTACCAGCCTTCACCAGCCTGATTGCACACTCTCCAGGTGAGACACCATGCATGTCTCCCTTTGGTCCAATGCACAGAGAAGCAGCTACAGGCTTTCATTTTTCAGGCTACATTTTTAAAAATAATGACAAAGAACACACAAAGATGGTTCCATATATAATGTACTGTGGTTGAGAAATTAGTTATCTCTGTGTGCAATGACAATTTTATGAATCTGTAAGTATTGCTGTTTAAGTACAAAGGTGTAAAGATAAAAAGCAATTTTTAGCTTGAGATTCTCCATCACTGAGTGCTCCAGTCTGGATATTTCACAGACCACATGCTCACACATGCATGAAACATGCACTGGCAACATTTCCTTTACAGCACCACAGTCCACTAACCAGCTCTGCATATTGCACTTGGTGTGTAAAACAACACACAGTGGAGCATAGTGTGCAGAGGGTTTATTTTACCTTCTTCACAGGTGCCATGTTCCCCGTTCTAGCTGCAGCACAAAGCACTTTGTAACAGCGAACCCCTCTTTAGGCCTGAAGAGTGCCTGAGATCCCTGCGTCGCTCTTTTTATACTGTTGCAGGTCCAGGACGACTTTAAGTTTGAACCAAATTCATGCCAAATTGCCCCATGTTTGTTTGGAAATTGCATAACAAAGTCAACAATTAACTGGGTTGAGTAAAACAGGGAAAGAGAATGAAAGGGAAATCTGCCTGTGTAATGATTGTAGCAGCAGGCTAAACCTTCACATTAACTCACTCCCGTTTGTCCCAAGCATTTTTTTTTGTTCATGTTTTTATTTTTCTATTTTTTTGCTTTTATTTTCCGCAGACCGCAGAGATTGCCTTATCACGTAAGCTCGAGAGCATATGCCTATACTTCTGCTTTTGACATAATTTTTCTCAGGGTTTACCTTGAGCATGCAAATGCATTTACATGTTTGTAACAGCATGCATTTGTGTCCTCAAAGACCTAGCTTTGGGATGTCACAAATTTAGTCTGTCCTGGTTTTTGGAAGCTTCACACATTTGAACATTTGTTAGTGCCGAGACTCACAAAATATAGTACTGTAAATGTTTGCAGCTCAAGCCCCAGTGCAGTGCTCATGTAGGCATGCATGCATGCATGTATAGAACTAGAACAACTAGTTTATGAAACAGTTTATTTCCACACAGTGAGTGGGGAAATATTTTGATAATCATTGTCTAGAGATTCGATGACTTCTGGCACTTTAACAATAATAATGTAGTTATTTTTTCTGTTTTAGATCATGCAGCTAAATAGGGAAATAACAGATTAATTGTATTTCGAATGATAATAGATTAGGTTGCTTTGATCGTGCTGTCTGGAATGGAAAAAAGCTGATATATATATACAGAAAAATTTTAGAGGTAATACAATTTTCTCCAAATAATACATTTTGCTGGATTTGGGGGGTAATGTGTACTAAATGATGCACAAAGTTGTATTGAACCTGTGGGCGTATTTTGGTAGGAGCTGCAAATAAATGTATGCATACCTCCCTGTTAATCATCAGACTGAAGCTCATTTCTTCTCTAAGTCATCTTATTTTGGGGGTTTAAAATGGCTATATTTAGAAAAAGCTTACCGCAAGATGTAGAAGTTTGACTTGCAAACATGACACCTAAATGAACCCTCTGAACTACTTCTCTCAGACACAAGACTTTAGGTACACTTTTATTGAACCTTAGTTCAGTTCACGTGTTTGTATATTTGTGTCTAAGGGCAAAAATAATTTCAGTGCACTGCTGAGATACCGATTCAGGCAGCAGGTCTCCCAGGTGAAACCTTTAAATCTCTAGCTACACGTGCACCAGAGAAAGTGCTGCTTACCGTGCCCACTGACTATGTAGCGTAATATTTCAAGGACACATGAAGCTTGGAATAATTACACAATGTTTTGCATACATCTGATTTTTTACATCTTATTTTTCTTTTCACCTCCTCCTTATTAATTAAGGGGCTCCTGCTCTCCTCTCTTTGTTCATTTTTGATCCCATCCAAGAACAACAGCTACATCAAGCTTTACTAGTGATCTAAACTTGTAATGAATATCTATGATATCCAATTTCTTCTGAATTATTCCAGCTATCCCAGTCGGAGTATTGAACACTGACCAGCAGGTGAACAGACTAACATTGTCCTCTCGTAAACACAACTAGTTCTTTCAGGCTGAGGCTGAAACTGAGGCCATTCATGGAGTTTCTGTAACAGAAAGCTGACGGTGAAAGAGGGACCAGGGACTGATTGGTGAGTAGAGGGGAGGAACTCTTGACAGTTGGCTTGAGCTGGATGGGTTCAGAGGTGAGGAGTGGAGGTGAGTCTGAAGTGAGGCAAAAAAGTTCATATTTGATGTATGAGAGCTGACGAAGCGATCGAACGGGCTTGGCTCATACTGATAAAACTGTGGTTAACTATTGACTCCTGACAAACTGATAACGTCTTGAATTTGTCACATGCTACTTTGGTCAGGTGGCCACACAAATATAAAAGAGAAAAGCTGACACAACACGGGAAAATGTTACTCTTGAGATGAGCGTTTGTTTTTGGAATGGCAACTGCAATATTGTAAGTTATGTTATTGATTATTATTGATAATCTTGTTCTCCTTTTTTTGGTCTACAAGTCATAGCACATTGATTATTTTCCTGCCAGTATTATCTGTGTTGTTTCACTATCTTGTAACTGGTTATTGAGGGACACCCTGCCTGTGCTGCTGTAACCCCCTGTTTACCTCCTCCCCTTCCTCTGGTCCAATCACAATTCAAGCTGAAGAAGACGTTCAGCTGAAATTGTATTGAGGCAGTCAACGCAAAAGAGGGAGTGCATTGTGTGACCGAATAATCTCACTCATGTATTTGTAGTTTTTTTCTTCTTATTTTGTAATTATGTTTAATAAATTTGTAAGAGATTGCATTGTGTTTAGTCATTAATGATTCTCATTCTACATTGTAACTCCACTTTTAGACACAAGAGGGCAGAAGGGTGCTCTTTTCTTGGTAACAGCGATGGCCCAGAACTATATAAGAGGTTCTGATACAAGACACAAGAGGTCACTCAGTGTTTGCTCCATTTTAGAAAGATGTGAATGTTATATTTTCCAGCTGAAAACTCTCAGGACAATTTGGACTTAAATGACAGTGTTTGTAAAACAGGGATTTTAGGGAATCCTGAAACTGTGAAACTCTACATGTCACGTCTGTGTGTATTTCTTATGGGAAAGTGGTGACAGAATTCAAGGGACACCTTGACACTCAAGACAACTGTCTATTTTCCCACCATATTTACCTGTTCCTGCACCTGCTGATTATTAAAGGACCATGGGGAAGACTAAATTCATGATCCCTCCTATGCATAAGTCATAAGATTATAATGTCACCTGAGGTGCCATTTCTGCCAGTGTGGCAAACACAGGTGCTGTCCCACATGCAGGTTTCGTAATACTGCATTGAATGTTCAGGCTATTTTGCTGCAAAAAGCAAAGTATGAGATCTAAATGGTAATGCATGTTGATAATTACGACGCTGTTATGAGGAGCTGTTTACTTTTCTTCTTTTTTTTCTTTTTTTTAAATCAAAACCAATATTTAATGGTTGTAATGGTTTTACATGGTTAATTAAATTCCAACAGCTTCAGAATGACGTCTCCATTTTAATTTTCACTACAGTAAATTTAAATCATCATACAATTTATGTTTTCATGTTAAAACACACTAAAATATTATTAAAACACAATTTCTGGAGAAAAACATCAGTTATCACACAAAAGTCATCTCTATCTATCTATCTATCTATCTATCTATCTATCTATCTATCTATCTATCTATCTATCTATCTATCTATCTATCTATCTATCTATATACAGGGTGGGCCATTTATATGGATACACTGTAATAACATGGTAATGGTTGGTGATATTAAAGTCCTGTTTGTGGCACATTAGTATATGTGAGGGGGCAAACTCCTCAAAATGTATGGTGACCATGGTGGCCATTTAGAAGTCGGCCATCTTGGATACAACTTTTGTTTTTTCAATAGGAAGAGGGCCATGTGACACATCAAACTTATTGGTAATGTCACAAGAAAAACAATGGTGTGCTTGGTTTCAACGTAACTTTATTCTTTCATGAGTTATTTACAAGTTTCTCTTTGTTCACAGCCATTGACATGTCGCAGAGGTTAACACGTGAGGAGCGGATCGAAATTGTGTTGAAATCTGGTGAACGCAGTAACCAGGTCATTGCAGCAGATTTAAATGCAAGACACCTAGCCGGACAGTCCTGATCCTGAAGGACACCCAGAAGAGACTGGTCCCATCCAACGACCGACAATAACCCGCCTCAGTACCACCTGTCAGGCATCATAGCGGCTTAGATGAACAGGCATATGACACAATAAATGAGTGGGGCACAGAAAGGGATTGGGAAGAATACCAGAGGCGGAAAACACCAGCTACTGGTAAACCGAGCAGTCAGCCGAGACTGCAAGACTAGGCTGACCAACCTGTGCACTGCCTGGATTGACTACAAGAAGGCCTATGACTCAATGCCCCACACCTGGAATGCCTAGAACTATACAAGATCAAAAGGACCCTAAGACCCTTCATCAGGAACTCAATGGGAATGTGGCGTACAACACTAGAGGCCAACTTCAAGCCCATAGCACAAGTCAGTATCAAATGCGGGATCTACCAAGGAGATGCTCTGTCCACACTGCTGTTCTGCATAGGCCTGAACCCCCTCATTGAGATCATTAACAAGACTGGAGTCTAGGATGAGGCAGCGAACATCCAGGAATACATAGGAAGATGGCCCCAACCGACAGCGTGCTCAGTGAATACCTCAGGCAGCAGAAACCCAAGACAGCCGTAGTGATAGATGTAGCGGTTCCAAATGACAGCAACATCAGGAAGAAGGAACACGAGAAGCTTGAGGAATACCAAGGACTCAGAAAAGAGCTGGAGAAGATGTGGAGGGTGAAGGTAACAGTGGTCCCAGTGGTAATTGGAACACTCGGTGCAGTGACTCCCAAACTAGGCAACATCTGTGATCTCTGTCCAGAAGAGCGCAGTCCTAGAAACAGCTAAGATACTGCACAGGACCCTCAAGCTCCCAGGTCTCTGGTAGAGGACTCGAGCTTGAAGGATAGACTGCCTGCAGGGCCGAGAGGGATATATGTTGTTTGTATTTATTTTATTTGTTAAGGATTAATGATCATTTCTTAAGTGTTAAATGTGCCATTCAAGATTCTGTATAAACACTTAACAGGGAATTCTTGGCCCTGTGATTTCATGAAGTATGAACTGCCTGTATGGGTTAAAGTAAAGACAGAGTGAGCTTACAGTTCACTGTAATATAGCTGTTGCAGGGCTTTTCATTATCTTCTTCTTTTTATTACCCCTTAGTGTGTACTCTCTCTGTGTCTCTAGGTTTACGGTAACTTATCTTTTAAGTTTCCCTCTAATCTCACCACAAAGTGCCATAGAATGACAGCAGGAATCGCTCAAAAATAATGAGCACTGGGAAATATGTCATAAAATTATTAGCTGAGAAAAACAATAAATTCTGGCTTAGTATAGCTTGAATATTATTGTCTGTATGGATTTTAGTATGAAAGAAACAGTTAAAGGATAATGAAAAACAATGCAAACGATTAGCCCTGTTTGTGCATTTCTTATTTGTTTTCTAGCAACCGCAGATGTGGTGTTCAAACACAATTCATGAAGTCACCTCCAGGAGCTGTATTTCTTTTGGCAAAGCAGACAGCAGAGTGCAGCACTGTTAGGTTTGAATGCTCAATGGGATTTTGCGTCTGGAGATACTGCAATGTTTCACTTCTTTCCTTGTGACTGTGGGACGTTTGGTTTGCTGAGATGAGTAAAACTTGGATAAGCAGCAAGTCAAAAATTTGAAAAAGAAAAATCTCCTCAAAATGACCAAATAAGATGATTTAGTTTATGCACTGGTGTTCAAATGTATGAGTCAGACACAGATTGAATGTCTGTTTTTGTTTTTAGATAAAATGAGAATGTAATTATCCATCAGGGTAAAATGAGTCTTTGGCCACAGCGGGGACATGAGAGCGTTTTCTTCTCTGCAAAGTCGTCATCACTTCTTTTCTGTTTTTACATGAGCCAAAATCTTGTGTCACCTCTATGTCATATTTTATTTATGTCTTTGTCTCTGACCTCATTTCCACATCAAACCGTATGCTGCTGGGAAACACCGCTAAACAAAACTGAATGATGTGTTCTCCTTTTTTCTAAATGCCAGGTCGTTGACCACACTGTCGCCTGCTGTATGTTTATGTTTACCTCACTAAACCTTCAATTAACTGGATTTTTTCCTAAAGGACTGGCTGGATGAAAAAAAACAACATTAGTCTTTTTGCTACAGTTACATTTTTGTTTACAGTATTTAAGATCTCATTGTTACTATGAAAGTAAAGCTTTACTTGTAAGATCAGCTGATCAAGGGGAAATGAGTGTTAACATGTTGTTCCCTTAGTCTGTAAGTCTGACATGTTACAGCCTGAAAATATATCTCATCATCTCTTGAAGCCCCAGAGAGTCCTACGGGGTAAGTTATTCCCCTCTAAAGTCTGAAGATATATGCAACATGCCATGTAAAAAGTAACGTTGTCATATGACTATAAAAGCAGAAGTTTGGGGAGTTTGCTGCACTGAAAAATTAAGTCTTGTTTTAATGCAATGCCACAATTTTCCCAGGAGTGCATGACCCTGTAAATTCACCCTAATGTCAGACCATGCAGTGCTCTGAGAAACGGCTAAACATCAAATACCTGCATCTCAGACTCTACGGGCCTCAGTTATCATGTTAATTATTACATTTTACGACTTTTCAAAGTTGCAGTCCTTGCAGTTATTGAGTCAGCCATAAACTCCTCTGCACACCAAAGTATTCTATAGTCAAATGTGAAGCCATCTGTCTGACAGCTGGACTGAAAGTGGATCATGCAACAGGACAGTGATTGCAAACACAGGAGCAAATCAACAACAGAATCGTTGAACAAAAAAAGAAAAAGAATCAAGGTGTTGCAATCACAAAGGGCAGACTTCAACCTGATTGAAGTGCTGTGGCATAAACTTAAGAGAGCTGCGCATCAACGAATGCCCGGAGACCTCAATGAACTGAAACAACGTTGCAAAGAAGAGTGGGGGAACATTCCTCGACAGTAATGCAAGAGGCAGATGAAATCATTGAGAAATGTTTTGCATGTTCTGCAGTCCTGTGACTGCAGACAGTCCTGTGAAAGCTTTCTTTTTCATATGACTGCATTCACAATTTAATGACAGATAATGTAATACATTCAGTACCAATGTGCATGAGGATTTACTACAAATGCTCGCTTGTATTTGGTATATTTACTGGTATATTTGCAAATAATTATAATTAACATGCATAAGTAACTTATAAAGGAATCCTAGGAATTTGTTTTTACAAAACCTTTCAAGTCGTTTCCACTATAACACAATATAAATCATGAAGTTGTGGATTAATAGATAAAAATTTAGTAGTTTTGTGCCATTTTACAACCTTAAATGAGATGAGAAATTGTCAGATTTAGGGTGAAGGATAGACAAACACTGTCCTCAGTGGGGTAAACAAAAAAAAACATGTGCAAAGCAGGTTATACTTATGCAATTTCATAATAACCAGCTACTGTGGTGGTCCTGGATTTTTGACTCAGTTTTGTGTAATTTCCAGTTGATTCCTATTTTTTGTTAGTATCTTCTGTTTATCTTCTGTTTGTTTCGTGTCTTTAAGATTCTTAGTCTTCATTTTTTGTCACGCTGTATTCTGTTTGGTGTTTTCACTTGTGATTTATCTTGGATTCCTTTCTCCTCCTCCTTTACTTAAGTCTAGCATCCCTCATATTCCCTAATATTGTGTTGTAAGAGTCTTTGTCTCTGTTGTTGTGAGTTGAGGTGTTCCTCTGTAATGTTGCTTTCTGTTTTGATTTGATAGGCATTTGTCTCTTGTTTTAACTTTCCCAGGTCTGTGTGTAGTTTCCCGGATGTCTCCACTCTGCCCCAATTACCCTTTGTCTTTTGTCAGATTTGAGCCAGTTTACCCTTGCGTTGTGTGTTTTGCTGTTGGCCCCGTGCCATTTTGGACCTTTCTGAATTCAACCTCAGTAAAAGTTGATTTTTTTTTGTTACCTCCGTCTGTTTCCAGCAATTGGGTCCAGCTTCCTGCTACACATCATGGCAGCAACATGAACAAAACCTGTATCCACATAAAGTCAGCTTCTTATAAGAAACTTAAAAACCACCAGTTATGTCTAGATTTTTCAGATTCTAGCAAGATTTACGCATTGATAGTTTTAGAAAGTGTGCAGCTATATATTAAAAGCCCTACTGCAATTAACACAAATATACCAGGCAGCCGTGATTTTCACACACACCCACATACAAATCTGTAAACACATGCACCAGGAATGGCATCATCATAACTTCCTCCCCACAGTCACTAACCATCAAACCCACTCATCTTTCCCAGTGTCTCCCAAGTCCTGTCTGCATTTCCCATGGAGTTACCCAGCAGCTAAGAACGTCTTCCTATGTCATGACCACACGTCTCTATTTACAGACTTATCTGCCTCCCACAGTGTTCTCACCAAGATGAGACACACAAACAGCACTGGTGTGGAAAGAGGAAGTTCTGAAGGCAGGGCAACCCAAATGATACAGTGGCTCGGCTGCAGCGCAGAACTGTGGCACTGTGTGAGTGAGGAGACAAACTGTAAAGTGTGAGTCTGTGAAGAGTGCCACGAGGGCGGCAGCTCTTAAAAAAAAAAAAAAAAAAAAAGCTCCCACTGCATCACTCCAGAGACGAAATGAAAGCTGGAGTTAGCAGGCCTGGAAGAGGGGTTTCTTGGCTTTATTTTTTCATTAGGTTTTGTGTATGGCTTGTTCAAAATGTATGCAACAGGAATGCAGCGGAAAACAGTGTGGTCGTCACAAACACCCAAAATATAGAAAGAAAACCCAAACAGTATATATCATAGTGACACATGTAATACTAGAACATACAGACTGGACTGTGTCAAGACTGTATGTCGTCTTTTCTTACTAAAATGAGAAGCTTTAGAGCTTTTGTCTTATACTGAATAAGAAGGGTGTATGACAAATAAGACAAAAAACGCAATCCCGTGAAATTAAAAAAGATTGAAGTTGAAGTCAGTGTTATCAAACAGTGTAAAGTGGCTTGAAGCTTGAGACTACAGCAGTCATCTTAAGGCCCTTCCTATCATAAGTTGAACTTAACAACACTGGGGAGGAATAGCTCCTCTGTAACAGACAGCAAATTCAAGCAAAACTACTCTGAAGGAGAGGCAGCAATCTGCTGTAACCAGCTTGCAGCTGGGGGGAAAGAAAAGGCAGAAAAGAGGAGAACAACGAGCCCGCTGAATGCATAAACTACAGGAGAGAGCAGGCAAAACTTAATAAAGATCAGTGATGGTATTTAAACTACATGTGCAGTGCACTGTGGGAGGTCGCACGCTGTAAAAAAAACCCTAACAACAACCCAACAAACAAACCAAAAAAATCCAACAGGAACAAAAGAAAAGAAAATGTTCTGGTAATTTTCTGTTACTATGTGCAACTTTCCTTAAATGTTTCCTTAAATGGTAAATGATAACATTCATTGTATAAAACATACAGAGAAATTAAAACTGAAACTACATTTTCTTTCTCTTTTCTCTTTCGTTTATTTATTTTTATTTTAATTGTGATTTTAATTGTGCCTGTTGCAGCAGTGGTTCAGGGTTCACAGCTATACGGTATGTAGGCCATAATAATGATGATGATGATGATGATGCGCCTTTCTGATGAGCAACAGACTTACAATCAAACATGCATATGTATTTTAAACATCATTAGACACACCAGAAATCAGTACAGGGATCTGAGAAAAATTGGCTATGACAGCATGAGGCTGTTTTTACAAACACACTTATAAAGGAATTTAACTTTCAGTACACAACACTATCGGTGCACAACACACAGTCCTTTAAAAACACCCTGCAGTGCATTTGTTCCTTTTATAATTTTCGCAGAGTGAAGGTCTTCCTCAAGTTTTAGCAGTTTGATTATACCTCACTGTCATAACATGTTTAAGAGTGGCTCGTGGCTCTAGGTCAAACTACTCTCAACATGCAGAGGGAAGCTTTTAAGGCTGTTCTGGTGCCTTAAATGTCTGGTAGTCAAGGCTATCTTAAGTTATAAGTTGATGCCAACCTGATCCAATCTATACAAAACCATTCACAAGCATCATCCGTCGAGGTTCTCAGTCTTCCAGTTCAGTCATGTTAAGTCTAAAGTACTCAAATCAAAGGCAGCTAAACTTCTTTCAGGTTGTTGAAGATGTTTAGTCTCTTATCTGAAAGGCATCTTCAACTCAGAAAAAGCTTGAAGAAAACATATACAAGAACCTAAAAGGAGTCCAGCTGCCATCAGCTCAAGCGCTTTAAACCATTTATAAACATTCAAATCACAAACCCTTACTCCTTAAAGATTTTGGTAACAATGTTATGCATTTAAAGAAATATTTGATAAAATGATTAAAACAGTTATCGTGGTCTCATAAAAGCCAGTTTAAAACCTTTTGTTTTTCTGTTTTTTTGTTTACACAGTGTTTTATTAAACTAAACCAACAGCTCCTGGTTTTAGCTCCATATTTGGCAAACTGGTTTCAGGATGATATCTTGTTGCTGAACTGTTGCGTTAAAGTCAAAATCCAAATCACAAGTCATCACAAGCAAAATGTTTATCTGTTGTCAGCTTTTTAAGGAGAATTTCTTACTCTCATGTACAGCTCCATATAGTTTCCCTTTTTAATAATTCCTTATTTTTTTCACACTCAGCCTCAGTGCTGCCACCCAGCTTATCCTCTCATCCTGTGTCTTAAACCACTTTAGCAGCTCTCTTTCATTCTTCTTATTGGCCCCTCCTCATAAACAAAAGCTTTGAACAGCTGCTGCTGTAATCACAGCCAGAGCTGTGTGTCTGCGAGGCCAATATTAGGTATATCGCTCTGTTTTTGTAACATCATACAGAGGCAACACCAAAAAAAAGGCTTTTGACTCACATGGATTACTCAAACGTATGGTGACCTCAACATAAAAAGCATGAAAGGCGCACTTTAAGTATGTGAGGCAAAATTGTTTTTTCATAATGATAATATTTATCCAGGACTATTTCATTGGTCAGACTGAACATAAATAATCAAATATCCCAGTAAAATAACATTATGTAAAATGATATCTCACCTAAATATATGCAATATATGATATGTCTACACTTATGTGTTTTTAGCAGTACCCATTAAGATTTAAAAAACTGAATTTCATTGCACAGACAAAAAAGGAGTGCGTAGATCGTTCTCGACGCGTTTAATTGAAGAGCTGAGAATAAGAACATCCAGGAAATAGTAATTTTTTTTTCTAATCATCGCTACAACTTTTCGTCTACTTTCTCTGTGGCACACGGCAGGGGTGGGGGATGGGAGCGAGAGGGGGAGGCGAGAAAGGGGCGTAAACGGGGGGAGAAAGGATGGCGTCAGATGGTAGCGGGGCGGGTTTGTGGGAGGGAGAAGGAGAGAGTCCCGAAGAAAGGAGTGAATGAGTGCTTGGAAAGCTGGGCTGCCCCGGGAAACGAAGCAGTGTTTCAAAACTTCTCCGCTTTTCGACTTCGGTAAGTAGAAGAGTTTGTAGCAATGACACAGCTTTTGGCCTGCAGATGTGAATCTCACTGCTGAAAATACCATTAAAGCACAGCTGTAAATCAATCGCTGCTCAGCCTAACGTTCATGTGTCAGCTGATTTCTTTCGTCGGAAAGCTTTTCATTGATTATTCGCAGCTGTACGTTTTTGGAGTTCGCATGCTTCGCTGAGTTGTAATACACAGGCATGTTGCTACTTTAAGACTTCTTGGAGGATTGTGCGTTAAGACCGCATTTATTCACAGAGTGAGCTATCTGCACTTGCAGCCGGCTCCGTGTTCTGATACAGCATGTGGCAGCGGTTGAAAACGTCAATATTTTAATGGTTTTCACCTCTTTATCTGTATTTCGCACATGTCCGCACAGCAGCCCTTTGTCCCCTTCCCTTTCCACCACAACCCCGTGTCCTTGAAGTGCGGTGCAGGGTGGAGGTCCATCTTTGGAAAGCCACCCAGGGAGTAATATTCTCTCTGCCTGACACACTGTTGCACTGTGAGGGGAAGTGGTGCTACATCATAAACCAAACAAATCAAGAAACATCTGCAGTGTTTACTCAAGCTGACATCAAGAACAAACTTTAGCAATAATAATGACAAAAGTGAGTTATGACTAACTTTCAGTGAGGACTTCTCATTGTGACTCATCCAATGATCAGTACTGCATTTTTTGCACTTACACGTGCAATGTTCAACAAATTCCAGTGACCTTTTAAAAGATTATGTAGTTCTGCCGTAATTTCCTTCAGTGTGATTGCCTGCCCTCTTTTCCTTTGAGTGAGTTTTGACAAGCGCAAACTTGTTAGGTGTCATTGAATGGAGCAATGTGCTGATGATAGCCAAGGGAGATGTCTTTTTCTTTGCTTTTTTTTTCCTGGTGAAAATACAAGCTGTGCTTCTAGTGACTGCAGGAAATATCGTAAGTCATATTTATTTATTGAGGTTTTTATCAGGCTGTGATAAAACTAGTTTTTAACATAAGCATAAGTGATGAGTCAGGGTCACGATTGACAGACTTCTAATTATTGTAAATAAAACCATTATTATATCCAGTTACGCCACACAGTTCTTCACATTGTTGCTGTCCTTTAGATTTTGCTTCCTTCTGGGAGACTCCTGTTCTCTACTGAGTGTGATTGTAAACTGTCCTTCATGCATTCTTTGATATGTAAACCTTTAGAGGCAGCCACAGCTGGATACTCAAGTTATTTATGGAACTCTTTTCATAGACTAACATAGTTGTGTTGTGTGGCCTTTTTTGTTTTTACCTCCTTGTAATTATTGTTTTCGTCCGTGTGTTTTGATACATTTCTCATTGCTAACTGAATGTAAATCTCAGAGTGTGAATGCAGTGAGAGGAAATGTCACATACATATAAACAAGGATTTGAAGGGATTTTAGTATTTAAATCCTTTCCAAATGGATATATTAGTGTTTATAGTAGTTTTATAGAATACAAACCTAATTAACATGCCAAAGCTCTTATGATCTTTTAAGGAAAGGGAAAAAATAGAAAAGAAAGGAATAGATTGTGTGTACGTCAATCATCCTTTCAGAAACAAACTGGAGAGCGGGACGGCTGAAGGGGTAGAGCTAGCCCGCGTCATGCATGTCTTTGTGTAAGTGAAATGTGAGGGTCACTTACTGACTTTGTGCATCACAAACTGTGAGGCTACAACAGAGTTTGCATGGGGAGTGAGAGGCCGGGGTGTTGCACAGATTGAATAGGTTAGGGGCCATGGCGACCTGTTTTTGAGAGTGAAGAAGTGCATTCTGGGCCAACGGTGGCATGTCTTGGAGAGGTAGAGTGAGTAAGGGGGGGAATGGTGTCGGCATGGCTTTGTGTTGCCTTTGTTGAGTTGAAGCCTACCAGATGAAGACTGCTGATTTTTCTTCTGTTTTTTGGCACATCCACACACACACATGCGCACAAATGAGCCTGGCTGATACTTTTCTGTGGGGAAGTCATGTGTTTTTTTTGATGCGATTATAGCCAGGTTGAGTGAGCACAGGCTGGGACCGTTTATGATTGTGCATTTGTGTTTGTCAGTGAAGTGGGATCTATTGTTATGGCATGATGTTGGAGGGCTTCTCGCTGTTGACTTATTGTTTACATTTTTGGGCCCCTCTATTGTCATCGAAACCTCAGGTCCAGTGGTTGTATATGAAAGTTAGAACTGCTGGCGTTTGTTCATCAGCAGTAATAGTCTTCTGCAGCTTGAAATGTTTTATTGTGTTTAATCTGGGCCTGCAAAATAAATCTAACTCACTCTGGAGCGCTAAACATGCATTTGATGGTGGCCATCACTCAGTGGCAGACGTTATGAGACACAAATTGTGGTAAATGCCTATCCATGGGAAACATTTTCTCCTCCTGCAGCTCTTTCATTCCGCTCTTTATGGAGGGCAGCAAAAGCAGCAGCTCACATGGTTATGGTTAGCAAGAGAGAATTCTTGATGAGAACAGCTCTTGTTTCATAATATCTGGGACAATTGAGCAAGTAAACCAAAGAAATCAAACTTATCTTGCGCTTATTGTCTTTTATGCTTGGTATGCCTTGTGTGACTCACTCTTGGGTGCTCTCAGCTCTCTTGTTGAAGCACACACTGCAGTAAGGTGGATGGTTAATCCCCTGAGGCTATAAGTTTAGGTGTGGCAATCAAAGGACTAGGTAAAACGTATTAATTCTGTTTGCAACATCTCCTCTTATTTTTCATTCTTAATTTTTTGTTTAAACAGCTGACATTTGCGATGGTAAACATGGTCTTGGTTTCACAAGTTTGTTGGAGGTGAAGAGAGCGTGGCGTTGATGTGTTTTTATTCAGCAGATAAAAATGAGCACTGATAAAAGTTTACAAGTCTACACTGAAGGCCACAAGTGATGATGAGTCTTGATGAAGCACCAAGAAGCTTTTATTAATAATGTACTGGAATTAATTGGAAAATAAAGACATGCGGTTAATATATTTTTTCCGGCGTGGGTGGTGGATGCGTTGCTCCATTCTCACTTGCGTCATATGGAGCTCAGCTGCTTGCATTCTTTCAGCCTAACGTTCATGTGTCAGCTGATTTCTTTC
>NW_024582395.1:2758674-2803138 GCF_018398535.1 Haplochromis burtoni
GGGGGGGGGAAATCATCTGCTATTGGCGGCTGATCTACCAACTCAAACATGCTTTTCTAAACAGGCTCATCACAGAAAAACAATAGCATTTTCATTGTCTCTCACATCTTCAATGAATGGACTTTGTTTCCCATTTTAATGGCTGTGTCTATCCTCCCTTTACCAAATAATCTGGGTCAGCATGCTTTAGATCTCTTAACCACCCACCTTCAGTCCTCATTCACTTTTCACCCTTCAGAACAGACTACAGTGGCCTGCACTCATTACCTCAGCACCTTGGCATGATACCAGCACTGTTGCTGATATCTCAGACCAATTAACTCCTCAGCGGCTTCCTCTAACGGCTAGCTGACTGACCCACATATGTATCTGCTGCTTTATCTGGGGCTTGGAGTCAAACGGACATTTCGTTTCATTAGTAGAAACTTTACTGGGCATACAAACTGCTTGAACAACAGGTTTCATGTCTAACCTGTGGTCCACATGGCTGGCTGTTGGCCCACAGACTGCATTTTTTGTAAATTCCATGAGAGAAAGTTTGTCTCGTAGCAGCAAGGAGACTGTTCATGTTGGCTTGTTGAATGAAGTATTAGAAGGCTGTGTGTAAGTTGGCTCGGGGCCCTCTCTACATGCTTGTAATGCTGTGCAGCAGGCTTGGTTTGTGTCAGGACAGGAGAGCAGCGTGGGATAAAGCAGGTCGAGATCAGATCCAGAACCACATTACCGCTGAACATCTTTCATCCTGTTGCATATCTACCGTAACATCAAACTCTGCATCAGGGAGGATTCATGAAAGAGTCTCCACGGTCTGTCGGTGTTGGGGATGATGCATATGAGAGCGACTCCACAAGCACAGAGAGAACTGCAGTAACAAAGATCTGCCTGTTTCAAGATATGTATCTATCAAAAGCAACAGGGAAGCAAAGGCCTCTCACCCACAGCGCCTTGATCACCGGGTTATGAATAAGTCATATTTCTGAGTGTCTGATGTGCCGTTAAGTGTAAAATACTCCTCCCCAGTGCTCATATAAACACACAGAAAATCTTGACCTTGCTGAGGAAGTGCTGTTCAAGCGCTTTCCCAGAACAACCACCAAACAAGCGGAAAGTATTCATCAATTTCAGGATGTAGTGACCTTTATGCTCTCTCAACAATACTGCAGTAAGCACTCTTATGCACAGAATGTGCATATATATACATGCATACATCCACAGTCTCAGGCAAATGCCTATCAACAAATTGGTACTAATGAGTTACTGCAAAAGTTTCTTGCAGATTAATTTGTATGCTCTCTACATTTTTGAGTTAAATACAAGCATAGATAATACTTCAAAATACTTGGGCCTAATAAAAGTGTAACATTAACTTTTTAAGGCTTAATTCTGACAGCACTCTTTGAGACTAGAGAGCGGAAGACGAGCTGTGAGTGAAGAGGTTTCCTGTAGTAGCTGAGAGAGATCACACGGTGCCTGCTGACTGCCTCGACGAGGTATGTTTTGTAGGCTCCATCTCTGTACAGAACTGCTAATTTGTGGGCATTGTAGTCTTAACAGAGAGCACCATGCTCAGGCTGGATGGGTTATAATCAGCTGCAAACAGACGGCTCAAACTCCAGAGGAACTAAAAGTGTAGACTGTGTAGCCAAAAACAAAAGCTCATGCAAACAAATGTACGCACATGGTTATGTGCGCTTGAAAGAGCCACATTAACACACATTGATTTTCTCACAATGCACACGCACTTAAAAACATCATTTCTGTATTGTAATGATTTCTATAAATAGAGCTAAAAAGTTGCCTGTGCGGTGAGTGCTGTTGTGTGATATGACTGCCAAATGGAAACGGTGATAACAATAAGGAGCCATTGTGTGTGTGTGTGAAGAGGCCTGGAACAATCTCAAGGACTGTAATAGAATAGGGCACTCCCTAAACCATCCTCAAACACATAAACACACTTCAAATACCTGCTTATATTGTTCTCGGTCTTTTCTTTACAGCTACAATTCCCTGAAATTCGGATTCACAGCTCATTCAGACACACTGTGTTTAGATGGGTAGTTTGACAGGTCATCCTCACAATGCATGAGTGAATCTCTAAAACGTTTGCACAGACACTGATGCCTCCTGTTTGCTTCCTGTTTATTTCTGCCATTTCCTTATGGGGCTGAAAACGACCAGTGATGTTGGCGGATCTTCTTCATCTCTACTCAGCCCAGTTGTAATTGAAATGCACTCCCTCTGTTTAACCTCCCTCTGGGTAATTATTTGTAGACAGTGTACTTTAGCTGGAATTTTGTGTGATCTCTAATTAGTGTGTGAGATAGTAGTAAGAGAATAAAGTTCAAGTGTCCTGAAGCACTAAAATTCTGCTCAAGCGCAAGCAGACGAGATGAGATTTAACTAGGAATCTTTAAGACGGCTTCACCGTCCAAGTAAAATCAAAGCAGACTTGTGCACAAACTACAAACACATCCTGCCATGACTTTCAAACACAACAGGGGACTGCAGACATGACTGAATCCCCCTGAACTGAATCACGGCTTAACCGTTCCAAATCTCATACCTGCTACTCAAATGTCGTCATGCTTCGACTTTGTTGTTATGATCTGGTTAATCCTGACTTCACGTGATTCGGTGTAGGGGTAACAGATAATACTTGGTCTGGAAATTCCTGAAGTGTTTTGCCTTGAAATGACTTGGATCGTGACAGATGTGGTGTAATGATTTATCGCCTTTAATTGAGGCTGGATGGTTGATTATGTGATTCCTGGTGCTGTACTTGGAGTATTCCTGGCAGGTCACCAGAGTGACTTATAGCTCTTAATTAATTTTTTTTGTGCTGAACTTTTCATCACTGGCAAAATGACACATTCAGCAAGAATTAGAGCAATAACATTGACTCCTATTAGTTAAACAAGCCTCTCCTCCCTTCTATGTGAAAGTTATGGCTCTATAAAGTGCCTGACTAATGGTTTCTCATAACTGATACAGACGGGAGAACCCCTTCTGTCTTAACTCCAGTGGTGCCAAGCTGTGCCAAAAATATTCGTTTGGTTTTATGGTTCCAGATTTTGAGATCTCTGAAATATCTCCCACTCCCTTTGTACAAAAGACATGAATTTTTTTTAGTTCTTTGCTTTTGCAGAACTAGAAAATGAATGAAGGTTTAGTTAGTTTAGTTTATTTTTTACAAAATCTTTAAATATTGTCTGGGGGAATGCACAGACACAGGTTTCCCTTGGATCTACCAGTGAGATCTGCAAAGATAGTGAAGATAACACATCCTGCATATTTTTCTGTATGTATCATGCAGCTGGTTCATGACATCAGAGGGTTTCCAAGAAACTTCATTGCTCCCCTAAGACCAAGGATGCGTCGAGGCCAATCTGGTCACAGCAAGTAAATCATAATGCAGCAACAGTGCCATTGATTGTTGGGACTTCTGGCCATTGCACTAATACAGATTTTATTTCTGTTGAATAAAGAACAAAGAAATGCATTTTGCTTTGCTAAGCTTAATGAAAGCCAGTAACTAATGCTGATGTACATTCATTTATTCAGGCTGTAATTTAAGCAGTGAACTGAAGGATCCCATTGATGTTGTGTCTGCCTGTGACAGCGGCGAGGATATGGCACATTATATTGTGTGATCCTATCAGTGGTTCCATAGTGTAGTGGTTTACACATTTCCCAAGTGAAAGCTTAATGGTTTGATTCCAGGAGGAGACACAAATTCCTCGGGGGTTGCATCAGGAAAGGCATCTGGCCAAAAATAAAATCTACCAAATCAAAAATGTGGAGCCACCCACTTTAGTGAATACTGAAAGTGGCTTTTGTTTGATTCTGTCAAATGTGGCATGCTGTAACAGAGTTTTGTACTGCTCTGCGCTAACACCTGCTTAGTGGCAAAACACACAGTTTCTATCCCATTGCAGATAAAATCAACCAGCCAGATGTCTACCATGAGTAAAACGAGGACAGAATAAACTCTGCATTGTGATTCATCATGACTGTTCTAGCACACACTGGGAAGTTTGCCTTATTACACACTCATAACAAGCTGTTTGTGACTTTAAAGTAGCGCTTTGGGAGTAGGTTTTTGGTAAGGATGAATGTTTGATGACAGAGGGTACAAATTGGACACTGTTTGTCATCTGGAAAGCCTAAGGAGGAGCGTGATGATTCATAGTTGCTGGAGAATCATTTGTAGATGTTTCTTACACCCTGTCCTTGTTGTGTTGCTGACTTCAGTCTGTCTCTGTTCATTTAGGCTTGCTGTTCAGGTGGTATCATGACTAAAGGAAGCTGATTTGGTGCGTTGTTGCCATTTGGGATGTCTGAAGCCAAACATTACCTCAAAGAGGAAGAAGGCAAAGAAGAGGTGAGAGAAGGGACAACATCTGCTCTGAGAGGATAAGATCAGCAGCCCATCTGGATCTGCGCAGGGAACCTTACAGACCTTTCTCTTTCTAAGGAAGGGAACTGAAACTCTCCAATAGCTTAAAGGGCTTCAAGAATTTTTATTAAGTTTTTCATCATTGTTTTTTTACCTTCTCTGAGCTAAAGCCATGTGCCATGTTATTGTAACATGCCGTTCCATGCTGTGGACCCTACTCAGCATTGTAGTGGCCTTTGCTGAGCTCATTGCATTCATGAGCCCGGATTGGTTGCTGGGATCGCCTCGGAATGACACCAGCGGGACCAGGGCAGGAGTGGACTCAGAGTACCGGCCATCTCTCGGCCTTTACAACCGCTGCCTTCGTATTGGGACCTCGCAGGTGAACTGTGGGCCTTACGCCACGACATTTGGAGAAGTGGCCAGCGGCTTCTGGCAGGCTGCCATGTTGTTTCTGGCAGCAGGGACATTAGTGCTTGGGTGTGTGGCCTTTATCTCCATCTTCAGCCTGTGTTTTCAGAGCATCCTGAAGAAGAGCATATTCAACATCTGTGGACTGCTTCAGGCTGTTGCAGGTAAATTGTTAATCTGTATGTATGTGTTAAGTATCTTTGTTACAGAAAGTAATCATGTGCCCCCTCCCACCTTCATATATATGTAAACTATGCTCTGAGGACAGCTTCCACTAAATTGAAATGTTTTTTATTTTATGACATAAATAAATTATAGTATGAAAGGGCATATATAATAAAGTTGCTGGAGTAAAACCAGTTACCAGACAGATTAAGGGGTCACCCCAGAGTATACTAGTATGTAGTCTACTGTTTACAAAATATCAATGAAAACTGATTTGAGAAATTACATATCTAAGTTTTTTTTAGGTTTTTATCTCATAGTATACAAAATGAAAATAAATATAGATTAATTTTTTTTTTTTTAAAAAGACACAAACTGAAATCATGTTCTATTAAATAATAATAATAATAATAATAATAATAATAATAATAATAATAATAATAATAATAATAATAATAATAATAATAAACTGAAACTAAAAATTGGGACCAGAAACTCACCATAAAAGGGGTTTCGTGAGATCAGGACATCTTTTTGTAACCATGTAAGTCGCCCTCTGCTGGCCATTTCTAGCCTTCTTTTTTTAAAAAGAAACTTAAATACAGGGGGGATTACAATTCCCTATGTTTTCTCAGTGAAAAACATTTTTTTTAAGTGTTCATATTTATTGGTCGTTATGATTTATACAAATATGACACAAATAGATGGTAAATGGTCTGTGTTTGTATAGCGCTTTACTCAGTCCCTATGGATCCCAAAACACTTTACACAGTCAGTCATCCACACATTCACGCACACATTCACACACTGGTGATGGCAAGCTACATTGTAGCCACAGCTGCCCTGGGGGGCCCCAGGGGCGAGGCTGCTGGACACTGGCACCACCAGGCCCTCTGACCACTGGAGCTGGGGCTCGAACCGGCAACCTTCCGATTACAAGGCAAACTGCCAACTCTTGAGCAACGACCGCCCGTGAAAGATGAAGATGAAGAATAGTTGTTGGATAGGTGGCAGAAATCATACCTCAATCCAGCAAATGGCAATAAAAATAAACAATTAATATACTATAACACAGTCAGGTGTCAAATAAAGTAGTAAAATAGAAACATTATAAACAGAAGGATTTATTAAAAAGACCAGTCTCAACCAAGACAGATTCATTTTTGAGTCCAGACACAAAGTTTCTGAGTTTCCGTATATTTACTCTTAGAAAAAAAACAAGCCTGCAAATTGAATTTAGGGTTTCAGTGGGCTTGAACTTATCATAGCTGACTTGCCATGAGGCTACAAACATACAACAAATACATGAATATAAGTTTTTTGTTTTTTTTTCTTTTTTCATTGCCATGAATCTACTGGGTTCATTCACCATTAATACTAGATGTTGTATGTTACAGGAGCTGATTTCAAGAATAGCAGTGCTGAATCATGGTCAAATTCAAGAAACTGAGGAGCTGCATATCACTTGCTCCAGAGTTATTGCTAATATGCCAGTATAGCGTCTATCACATCAAGTCTGTGCAAGCAAGGCTGTTCGAGCTCAGTTTTGAAATCATGCCATAGTCTGTAAGGAATGTCAGTACTGCTTTTGTGTTGGCAAGTTACAACATCTGACTTTACAACATCTGATGTTCATCATACTTTCCCAAGTTTATTAATCTTACCACTGTATATTTTGCAATGAATCACACAGGCGGGTTTGACTGCCCAGCTCTATTGAGTAGGTAGTCTGTAATTACGTGATATCACCACTGAGGATGAGGGTCAAAGGAGTTCTCTCCACCCATTACAAATCAGCTCGTCAGCTGAAAAATTGGTGTTGTCTTTAGCAAAGTTGACTCACTATTCTCCCACCTGCACTGCGATTTGTTCAAACCTTCAGCTCTGACATGACTAAACCCCTCATATCATCACCTGCTCTTCCTCCAGGCCTGTTACTGATGGTCGGCCTCATGCTGTACCCTGCTGGTTGGGGTTCAGAGAAGGTGAAGTTCTACTGTGGCTCCGATGCGTTGCCGTTTCGACCATTTAATTGTTCACTTGGCTGGGCGTTCTACACAGCGATAGGAGGAACGCTAGCAACCTTCCTGTGTGCCGTTCTGTCTGCACAGGCCGAGATCGCTACTTCCAGCGATAAAGTTCAGGAGGAGATTGAGGATGGGAAAAGTCTGATCTGCCTGCTCTGAGCCTTTAGAAAACCTGGGAAGCTGCAGAAGGATCACCCACGGTGTAATTTCTCTGATGTGGACTACAACTTCGTGGAGGGAGGACAGATGTTTCTCAGTGGGGATTTTCTTCCCCCCTCGTGATAGTCTGGATAAAATCAGCTGATTGTTGTAAACGGCCTTAATACCCCCCCCCCCCCCCCCCCCGCCCCCCCCCCCCCCCCCCGAGTTTTTAACTAAACTTTTGCATTCAAAATAAGTTACTCTCTTGCGATGGAGACTACCTGATGAGCAGTTGAAAAGGGAATGAAATGCTTCCCCCCTTTTAGAACTTCAGTTTAAAAATCTCTGGTAAAGCTGGAGAAGGAGGAAAACTTATATACTTATACGTTTTTTTTATTTTTTTATTTTTTTGCTGGAATAGCAGGAGGTTAGTGAAATAAATTGGATTGGCAGTGAATAGGTTTTTAGATTTAACATGTTAAACACGGCCAGAAAGCCAGTTTATTTGTTTTAACCATCATTATGTTCATTCATAGGGTTCGATCACTAACCACTACCAGATTCAACAACTCAAACACCCAGCAACGTTCTTGTACAAATATTTTATTAATAATAATGCTTGAGTAAAGAAAATCTGTACTTTTGCCACTTCTGGTGATAGACATTAACTTGAGGTTTCTTAAATGCCTATGTGCTCTGATTCTGTGGTAGCAGGACATTGAGACTCTTTTTAAACGCTTTAAGTTGAAAATCACCACAGAAGGGATTTTTAGTTTCAAAGGGAGCTCCTCCTGTTTAACTGATTGTGTAGCTTAATAACAGTTTGTGTGTGCGTATGCAGAAACAAACAAAAGAAAACAGAGCTCTGCCAGATGTTTCATTGTGTGTGGCTTCGTGACGGGCTAAAGCAGCAAGATGAAGCAGGTGGTTTATCATGAAATACCGTATGACATGCAGAAAGCCATAAACACAAGTCTGGCTTTGTGAAGGTGCCCAAAAGATAAGGATTGAAAAAACCTCCCACTGGGTCATTACACTTCATTCCCACTCGTGAGTGATTTGGACACTTTTGCAAAGCTGATTAAAGTGAACCTCCATCGCAGTTTGATGGTTTTCCAATTGGAACCTATTTTATTTTGCACTCTGCCTTTAAATCATTTCACATTGCTGCATATTATATTAATTTCTAATTCATCCATTTAAATGTTTCTGTATATGTTAGGATTCATGTGATGCAGTGCTTTTATTCATTGTAGATGTGCAATAATTCCATTAGTGTTGTTTTCTGAGAGCAAGTAGGCAGAATGAAAGTGAACTTGTGATATGGATTTACATCCAAACACATAGTATGACTGTGATTAAATATATACTGTCTGCTATTTTTGTTACATTAACAAAAGAGTATAAGTGGAACACTGTATGAGGCTTCGTGTATGAGAGGGTGATATATCTGAGGACAGAGAACCCGTGCTTAAATAAAGCAGGACTTCTTTACTCTGTGTTAGAAATGTGTAAACTCTGTTTCTACTGTGCCAAGACTTCCTGATGAAACACTGACCCCTGGAGACGGACGGTGGACATTAGCTCATAACAGTGTTAAGAGGCTTGTGAGGTAAATCTGAAGTGATATGAGATGATTAACAAGTTGGTTGTTTTTTGTTTGGTTTTTTTTTTTTGTTTACTGGCAATTTTTAAATTTTATATTAAATCCATTTGTTTAACTTTTGAAAATCTCGTGAATCTTTTCATCTCTAAGCATGTATGTATGATACCCTGCAAACTGTGTCACGGGCTTCGGAGTCTAAGTGGTTCTTAAACTTTTTGTTTAGTATGCCACCAAAAAATAGTAATTTGTATTCAAACATGACCAGTAAAATAAATAAATGAATGGATGTATGAATAAAAAAAAAATTGTCATGAGAATGAGCCTACCATCTTGCAAATGGTAGAGCAAGTTTTAGTTAGCTGAGTGACATCTGTAGCACATCTGCTTCAAGGTTTAATGCGTTGTATGCTCAGAGATTATCTTCTGCATACTTTGGTTCATTATAACAAGCAGTTACAACCAAGATGTGAGAGTTACTGTTGCCTTTGGTCACACTGCTTCAAGCTGAATAATTCTCCACTGACCTCTGCATGCATCAGCACAATCTTTGCCTAGAGAACTACGGCTCACCGATTTTTCTCTTTCAGTTCATCCTCTGTAAACCATAGATTGTTGTGTGGAAAATTCCCAGTAAAACGGCAGTTTCTGAAATTCCGAGACCACCTTTCCTTCCTCATTTTGACACAGTTTGAATTTGAGCAGATACCCTTCTCCATGGTCATTCTTAATGTTGTTTTTTTTTTTTTTTTTAAATCACGGCAAGAGGATAAATTTGTAATTATATAACAAATCCACAATTATTTCTTTGAAATTTTATTTCATGTTAATACCATAAATATACAAAACTCAAACTATTTCACATGCGACAAAGGCCAGACAAGAGTGCATTACTTCTTTTTACACGTGATTTGATAATGGGGATCGATTTTTCAACTTTACAAAATATACAAGTGTCCCTTTCTGGATGAGTTTTTTTTTCTTTTTCTCTGATTCAGTGAAATAACATAGTCACAGGTCCAAAACACAGTTTTGTGTTGGCAAACTTCAAACACATTGTTCTGTACTGCTGACCAGCTCATCAAATACATCAAGAAATTACCCACTGCAGCATGGCTTTGTAAAACAACTGTTTGAAACTATAGATAGATGGGACTCATGTGGGTTTATGTAAGGAAAAAGAATACCTCAAAGTAAAACATGGAAAGGGATCACACCACAAACTGAGATTTGAAAACAAATCTGTATGGACATTTGGTAGATTTCTCACAGCTTTTCAGGACATAGAATAACACTTGAGGGAGCTTATTTTATTTCTTTTCCTCTTTCATACCGACCATAAACACACATCCTCGTACGACAAGCACACCTCTCGCAAGGTCAAGTTGCAAAGTCATTAAACACTTTTAAAAAAAAAACTTTAAATCTAGCTGATGCTATGACAGTGTCATTAAAAAAAACCCACACAAACCAAAAAGGAAACAAAATGCAAACAGTTTAAATTACACCATAAATAAAAACATTTTTCTCTTGCGCTACGTTCAACATAAAACAAGAAATGTGCAATGAATTTCGATGAAATTACGTCCAAATCAAAAGAATACTGCAGAGATCTAGGCTTATTCTTTCAGGACAAATTACCGAGCCTCAGCTAGCTAACACTGACAGCATTTCGTCCACGATAAAGTTCAGGCTATACATTTTTAATAACAGTAGTGCCAGTTATCACCCGTCTTCTGCCATGCACATCTTCACACACTCACCAACATCATGAGAGGTGCTAAAGCACAAAGAAAAAAAATAAAGAAACCCACATCCATATTTCACATCAGTGACAGTAGTCTGTACAACTTGGTGCTGGATAACACTGTTATTATTGTAGATAAATTAGTGTATCATAGTGACGGCACCCCAAGTCCAATCTTCTGTTATATTAATGCTTATTTTGGCTATAAAACTTCAAATGCCAGTAATTCACTACTGACCGAGGAAAACAAAAATGGAGTGTTAGCCTATGTAGTGTACATATACACGGTGTCAATGTTTTTTTTACAAGTTTATGTATGCAGGTTAATCTCAGGAAAAATGATAGCTTTATCACTTTATCCAGAACTGTGGACAGTGATTCTTCTGTGAGAAAAGGCAGGTCTGATCCCTATGAATGGTACGCATCCTTTTCAATAGGAAACACGACAGCGGGAGGCCACGACTGAGCGCCTCTGAGATTCATAGCAGCGTTAGTTTTCGAGTATGAGGAGCTACAAAAACAACCGAGGGCCACACAGTTTTTGCGTTAATACACACATAAGGGGGAAAAAAAAGCTAATATTCAATTTTCATTCCCCTTTTCCCTCCAATTTTCTTCTCTTAACCGTCATCTTCTGTCAGGCAGCCACCGAGACATGCAAACAGCCCTCACAGCAAAACCGAGGGAGAATAAGTAGGCAGACATTCACCGAAAACCAGCTCCTTGTAGCTGGGACCAAAAGGAAGTGGGAAGAATGACTTTGCCAAAGACTTAGCTACCTTGGGTGTGCTAAACATGCATGCCGCTATCATGCTGTCAAATCTAGAGATGCTGACCCAGCCCACGTTGTCAATCAAAGTAGCACACAGAGCAGGAAAAAAAATGGCTCACCTGGCAGGTGTTGTTTGGGGGGGGGCAGGTCCTTATATAAGAACATACAGACATTTTCCTATTCTTGTGATTTTTTTTTTTGTTTGTTTTGTCTTTTACTATAACAAGAATGGTACTTGTCTCACAACAAAAGCACAGATATAGGACAAGGTACCATTTACCTTTCAGAGCTTAATGACGGAGCACTGGATTATATTAAAAAAAAAAAAGAAGAAAGAAAGAAAGAAATCAGAGCCACAATTTTCTTGGAGTGAAGCAGACATTCGCACAGAGGCCCAGCCACTTTCAGTATACGGGCAAGAAAACCAAACTATGTGCAAAACACCACGGTCAGATCACTTTTCATTTATCAGGCAGGAAGCTGTTTCGGGGTCATCACCCTCACAGAAATAAGGTATGGTCGAGCTGCGACCTTTACCTGACCGAGGATCACCTCGAGGGGACAGACGAACAAGGAGAGTAAAGGAGTGCGCAAGCGTGTGCGATGAAATCTCACACAGTCGGAGCACACGCTTGAGTCACTTGCTGGATGTTTTGTGGGATGTGAGCAGATAGTCACCTGACTGAAAAGCTGACCAGGTGGATGCAGGAGCGCTGATATATGATTTAAAGTGAAGATGGACAACTCCGATCGTTTTTTCCGTTATTTTGCTTCACACTTTTTAAGCAAAGTGTGTCGGTGCAGGGCAAACATTCACAAATATTATCAATTTGATCCGAGGACCAGCAGGGCCAGAGTTGTGCATCTCCATTTTTTCTGTGTGTGTGTGTGTGTTTAAGTATATGCGTGTGTGTGTGTGTTTAAATGAGCACTGAGCACGTGTACCACATCTGTTTATGGATGAGCTTTGAAGGCCCCGCGAGCAGCGTTGGATGCAGCATTGGCTGCAGCGTTGGCAGCTGCAGTCTGAACGGTCTTGTTAGACATGACCCCGGTCGCAAACTCTTGCTGGGCTTTCTCAAAACTAGCACCGGTGGTGCGATAGAGCGCGTGCACCTGTGGAAAGAAGACAAGGAATTAGTTGCAATCAATTTATTTGGTTTAAATTTACCAAAAGAACTGCAGCACAGCACGATAGGAAAGATGTTTCTCTTCCTGTCCAGTCATAGCACTGATTCTTCTTGGCATACAGCACTATTCTTATTTCTAACACACTACAAGATGATGTAGACCAGGGGTGTCAAACATAAGGGGCCAGAATGGGCTGGCAAAAAAATACAATCTGGTCCACCGGACAGCTCTGGAGAATGTGGAGAGTGGCATTAATTTCAGATTTTTTTTAAAAACACCAGCAAAGTAAAAACTCTCTGATCTTTCACTATAAACTAAAAAAAAGATTTTAAAGAGTCTTTTCTGCAAATTGATAAAAACTTTTGAAATTTTGTTGATTTAACAGTCAAAAAAGCAGTTTTGTAACAGATTTGTTTCATTTACTACAAGAAAATTTTTTTTATCAAATAGAAAAACTGAGTCACACTGTGGAGACTGCACTTCTTTTTCTTTGTTCTAAGCCATCACAAGGATTAAATTTATAGTGAGAGAAAGGAGGAGATACACTACTAAAAGGCCAACTTAGGATCATAGTGGGCTGTAGTTTTAGATCCCTAGTTTAGATGTTTCCCTCTTCTCTGTCCACTTAAGTCCTTGTAGAAGCAAGTCTTCTTTATTGGCAGCCATCCTGGCAACATTTGCGGGCACTTATTCCAAGCTAATAAAACCAAAGCCCCAATTAAAATGAATGGAGAACGAGCCATAACTTTAATTTCGGAGGTCAACTTCACATAAAAACTGAATTGAGTGAATCTTCATTTACATTTGATTTGGTGACTTTGCCCAAAATGCGAAATACAGAACATCATGACCTCGTTTAGGTTGCAATCCAGAGAGCAGATATTATAGAGTACACTACCCTAACTCTTTACTACAGTTACAAGTAGATCTGTCTGCCACTGCCCAACTGGCTCTCATATTTCCCGCTTCAGCTGTCGATTTGCTCGGCACTCCTGCCATCTTTGGCATTCCAAAATTCTCCCACTGATTTCTCAGAGTGCCACATCTCACTTTTACAGCGTCTCTATGTCCTCTCCCCAATATTGTCACAGCAAAAACTTTTACTAATAATATCCTTTGTCACTGTAAGGATGCCGTCTTTGTGTTGCGTTACCTTTTTAAACATAATGAGGGAGCCCACAGACAGAGCAGTAAAGAGGGCTGCGATGAGTAACATGATGATTCCTACAGGGATACTGGTGTTCAGGCCAGTTAGAGCTGCGATCCAACCACTGGCAAGACAAAGGAAAAAACCAAGATGACAATGTGATCTTCAGTGCACACTGATCTACGGTGCCTGGATCAGCTCAAGTACAAAATACTCACCATGTTCCCCAACCAGTGATGCCAATGGTTTGTAGAACGTGAACTCCAAACTGACAGATGTAGACGAAGAAGAAGACAAAGAAGCGGAACGAACTGTCGCTCCTACGGTGGAAAAAAAAGAAACGGTAAGAGAGCAATGTGGAGGGAATAAAGTCAAACTGTGCCACTAGTTCATCCTCCATTAAACATTAATTACTTAATCCTTCCCTCATTCTCTCAAAGCCTTTATGCGTGAAATAGTCGAGTGCACGGTAAGAACATGGCAAAGTCAGCTGCCCAACTCTTTTTACCAGTTTCATATTTGGAACACTATTAACTTTATCTTAAGTTAATTTATGTGTGTTAAAAGGAAGGTGCACATCTGTTCAGTTTTTATAGAAGCTGGGAGTTTGTGATGTTTGAGAAATGCTGTGTGAGCTTGTTCTTCTGGGCACACAGGTTTTCTGTAAGGGGACTTTAAATCCCTGAGCTGCTCCTTTAAGAAGAAGACAGGCAGTAAGTGTTTTTATTTAAGATAGCCTTGATCGGCCACAGACACAGGAGATAAAGCAGAAATGATTTTGGAGAACATACCTGTAGGTCTGTGTTCACCTAGACCTACTCTCCTAATCTCTTTTTTTGGTGTCTTTTTCCAACCTTCCTGTGTATACAATTTATTGTATTTCAACTATAAAAACTGAACCCACATATTTATAGAGACTTAGACCCCAAATATCAGTGGAAAGGCAGTGTTTTTCTTTTTGGTTTTTCATGTTTCAGCTTACCTGAAAGCCCCGTAAAGCGGTCTGTACCAGCAGACGAAAGAACATGGGGTAAAAAGCAGAAACCAGAGCATAGCCAGGCCAAAATCTACGCCACGAGTTGGATCCACACAGAACCAGGCCAAACAGCCAAACATGTTCACAAAGAGCGTGCCTGCATGGACTGATAAACAAAGATGACAAAGAACCTCAGATTAAACCTAAACTTATACTAAGCAACATTTTCTATACAGATTCTTGTGAATGACCAAACGGTTGATGTTTCTTAGGTAACTTGCATCATTAACCACTTGATGTGGTTAATTTAGAAAGAAATTGATGAGGTGTGCTAAATAGTACACTTACACATCCAAAGGTTGTACATAATCTTTACAGTCTTCTGGAACTCTACAGGGATGTCCACTGCAATGTCGTGGTAAAAACATGGACCAACAGGGAACTTCTCCGGTAGTGGAGGCCAGTTGTTCTTCCGCCCTGCGTGGAGAAACGAAGCAGTGGTTGGATGTTGAGCTTTTTCATCTAAAGCTAAAATATTATTAAATATACTAACAGATTTGTTTGCAAGAATCTTAACAAGGCAGAAAAAAATATGTTACAAGTTATTATCACCACGGACATTATCCTACAATTAGTAAATGTGAATAAAGTATGAGTGTTTGACATGAAATGTTTCTTTCATTCAGTCTATTCAATTAGATTTGTCCTATGTACATTTAAACATGAACATGCACTATAACATTATGCCTTCTTAATTCAAATACAGAGAAATACTTTCTTTTACGTTTTAAAACTGTGTTTGTCAATCACCATTTATTTATTTTATGCAACTTGTATTAAATTTCCAATTTTGTAAATCAGACATTCACTAAGATATATAGCTTGTGTGTCGCTTTCACTCCCATCCTGCACCACACGCACATGCACATGCACTCACACACAGCAACACAGTTTGGTCCATTTGATCAACTGGACATTTTTTGGCACAGTGCAAAACTTAAACTGGAACATTTCCTGTTCCATACTTGTGTAAAACTGTACCTGCACAGAATTAAAATGCTCTTCACAAATTGTGCGCCACGCCCGATATGTTAGTGTCAAGGTAAGAAGTCAACTTTTAGATCAGCGCTGTTGCTAGTCCAGCTCTGAGTGGGACCCAGAATTCAGACTTTGAGGTTGAAGCGTGCGAGTGATTCAAATGGGTAACTGATGAACTGACTGACCTCCGACGGCTCCGTGGGACTGTAACTCTCTCTCTCGACGATCGAGCTCTGCTGCTTTCTTCTCCAGCTCTTCCTGCCTTCTCAACAACTCAGCCTGAGCACGCGCTTGGTCCTGAGACAAACACAGATGTGATCTTAAAGCTCACAATCCAACATCTGACAGCGGTCCAGTATGACATGAAGTCCAATGATGTAAGTAAAGGTTTTGTCACTCAGGGAAAGCTCAGACATGTTAGTTTAACAAGGGAAAATACGGGCTCTGATTTTAAAACGTATCAACAACTGCAGTTCACTCACTTGCCTCTAACAGCTAGTTCTATACAACTCTAAAGTGATGCTACAGGTGGAAAAGGGTCATTGAATGGATCCACACTATTCAAGACAGTGACATAAAAGGGTGCAGGAAACATTAAATGAAAAGGCAGTACCTCATTACGCCGCTGATGGCCCATCAGAAATCAGATAAGTATATGAAGAACAAGAGGAAAGGACAGAGTGTTGTAGTGTTGCAAGTATGGGGACAGTTGTACATTTTTGGTTCTTTTTCAATTTTGATCACCTTTAACACATAGAGCCCAAAGTCTAGGTTCTCTGGGACTCGCTAGCCACCTTTAACTCTTCTTTTTTGTACACAGGGATCTACAGAGCTAGCTAAAAAAAGGATATTTGAACACTGCTGCTTTTGCTAGTCTGCAACAGAAATGCTGGTTAACTAAAGCGACCCACCATAGAAAGCAGTGCCTCTCTCTTTCTCTGATGGGAAATTGTAAACAAGCAGGTGGGAAATGAGACAGACAGCTGCGCAAACTAGTGTGAGTTTCCAGCCCACTCGTATCTAGGCTGTGTCGAGAGTGCAGTAGCTTATAACCACTTGATTGGAAAAATGTACAACTACATTCTGCACAGACATGTAAGGAAAGACGTCTGCTGTTGGAGAGACTGCTAACATTAGCCCATGTTTTCAAACGTATCCAGCACTGTGTGTAAGATGTGCAAAGTACCACTTATTCAGCAAGATTAAAAATACTACTTATTTTCAAAGAATGTGATTAACGGAAACTATTCAATCTTTCAAATCACGGTTAAAAACCCATTTGTTTAAGCTTGCCTTTCAAACTACTTAGTATAATTTCCTCCCGGTTCGTGCTTATTATAATATTACCATCCTATAACTGTATTTCTTTGTTGTTGACTGTTTTCTTTTGTTGTAAATCTGCAAATATGGCTCGTCTGTGAAGCACTTTGTTGTACCTGTGACTCTTAAATGTGCTATAGAAATAAAATTGAAATTGAAATTGAATTGAATTAACTGTTTAAAGTAGCTCTTAAAAACATAAGCAGTATTTCTATTAATAATGTTTAAGTTCTACAGTCCTAGTTGACTCCCTTGAGTTTTTTCTCAGACCAGTAAATTAATCTTTCTGAAAAGTCTTTAGTCTGTGGAAACTTCAACATCTTCCCTCTAAAGTGCATTTTAGCTGCTTTGACTGTAAATTCAGGTTCATCCCGTTGCTTCTGTCAGCAATAAAATCAAAGATTAATGTCAGAGTTAGAGTTCCCTTGGGAGCCGTATAAACCCCAATAACAAAACCTCCACCATTCTTCACAGATAAAATTTGAGACTGAAAAAACAACGCCATCAAGCCAAAATTTTCTTTGATTTTTTTGCGTCCTTCTGGACCTTCTGTTAATGAGTATCCTCAGCGGTTTGTATCTAGTGCTGAACTTGCTCCAGTTAAATAAACAAGACAAGCCGTGATGGATGTAACAGAACAAGAATAGACAGGAATTTTGCAATGATCTACACATTGGTGTCCAGCTGTTGATGTCCACCTCTGTCTGACAGATTTTTCTCTCTTATCTACCTCACTTGCACTCTGACCCTCTTTACTTGTCATGCTTACAAAAACCCCCATCTCTTCATCAACTCCAAGCTAGACATTAACTGATGTTAACACACTGCTTCCCAAGAAATGTTTCACAGCCATGTTTTCAATTACTTTTCAGCACTTGCACATTAGGCACTGTGTGTTTAATGGCTATAACACACTCACGGCTCTTTTTATATTATTAACTTAGTAGAAAGATGAGAAAAAACATAGTGCGACTAACCAAATATGTTTAGTTTGAATTGCGTATGACAAAAACATGTTGACAACCTAACTGAAACAAAAAAATGAGAAGAAAACTGGATGTGAAACATGTATATGAATGCTCTTGTGTGTTTTACCTGAGTCTGTTGCTGTGAGTAAGCTGGCGGCTCTTCTGTGGGCTTCATGATGGCAGGCTGTGTGTTCTGGGAAGGTGCTGGAGTAGATTTGGGGGTGTTTCTTGGGGCTGCCTGTAATCCAGCAGAGATTCTCTATGTTAATATTTGTGCAAGCATTAAGAAAAAGTGTAATTAGGCCACAGTCATATTTTGTCACTGAAATCCTCTGTGACTGAGAGGAGGAGGAGAGAAAGAGGATGAGGATAAGGGATAAAAACGAGGTCACTGACTAAGAAGCACTTAAACGCATGCATGCACACTACTCATCAATGAAGTTGCCCGTAAAGCTGACCGTTCTGGCGTCTGTGAAGGGGTTATACTCCTCCAGACCACCAGGAGGGGCAGATCGTGTCACCTGGGTCACCGAAGGATCCTACAGGGCAGAGAGGTCCACATAGGAATTTAGGGAGTTAAAACTAAAACTGCAAGACCAAAAGCTTCATTCACAAGATGCCGTTAGACGGTCTTTAGTTTCTGAAAATCAGCGGTGAGAAGTTTACATAAACAACATGTAAATGTCTCACTTTAATGATGGTATTCTACTAGTATTAAGGCTTTCCACCATGTTTTGTGAAAAGCTAAAAACGCGCAAGTTTAAACACCCTGATAAACACAGCTTCAAGTAAAGGGGACTCAACAGCTGCTTGAAATGAAAGCCTTAAGATTTCTGGAAGCGTGTGGTTTATAAAAGGTGGAATAAAATACAAGCTGTAGCAGAAATTAATAGCTTGTTCCCTTGCTTAACATCGAAAACAGATGTACAGTGTCTGTGTTTCCAAAATATTAGTCTACATGACTGCAAAGGCAGCCAAATGTTTGCTGGATACTGTGAAAGTACATAACACTGTGATATGAGCACAAAAATGCACCTGTCCTAAGCTAGCCACCCGGTAAACTGTCCATCAAGCTAGCAGTGGCCAGCGAGTGTTGTACAGACGGTGGGCAGAGCTAATGCTATCCAGCTAGCTAACGTTGACATAATGTGTCTTTGTTCTCAAATGACATAATTCCTTTAAATTCGTTTACAATAGATATCCCCAGCAACAGTGAATTGTGACCATGTAATTATTCGGCACTCTCTCTACAAAACTATCGAGGAATAAAATTTGATGATTAGCTCATTCTGCAAGCAGGGATGCTAAAGTGAGTTTGGCCTCAGTGGGTTTTCAAGCGTATACTAGCTTGCTTGCTTGCTAGCTAGCCGTGTCAGCTACCTGAAAAGGATTGCTGAAATCCGGGTCTGCGAACGGGTTGCTGTCGAAATCGGACATTGTGTAGCCTTTCTAACAAGAGTTTCCTGTGTGCGGGAACTCCCCGATTCTCCAGGGAAGACTCAGGTCCTTTGATTTGACTGCTTCTCTCTGCCGCCTGCAGTCTTCTCCGCCTCCTGCTGATGGAGACCCCTTGATTAGCAAGTTAGCCAGTAGCACAAAAATGGCAGGAGAAGAGAGGATGCGTGATTAACAGAACGGTCTACGTCACTGTTTCAGCACCGCGGACAGCATGATGCCCGGGCAGGTGCGCTACCTCTGTACACAAATGTGCAGAGCACTGCACGACACACCTCTGGTGTATTGTATTGTTATGTACTGTATTTGTGTGTTGGACTGTGTGTGAGTATTTGAGACTTAAACATGGAAGATTACAAGTTCACATGTTGCATTCAGTCTCCGTATTTCCAGAGTACAATGTGCAAAACATACTACATGAGAGTTTACTGATCACAAAGTTCATCCAGTCCTCAAACTATACGCAAAAGCTACTGCCTGCCTTTATGGCAATTTGTTGTATTTGTGTGATGTTATGTAAGTATACAGATGTTTACTTACTGTCTGCAGAACACAGGATCCATCTGCATCATGCTGAACTGATACAAATTCTCTGACTAATAATATAAGGAAAATCTCACTCTTACATTGTAGACTCCATATCATGGATTACTGTACTTAACCCATTGGAGAACCTATTTGAATCGGATGATGATAGTTTAATTATATGTTTCTTTCTGTGTGTGCGTACTCTCCTACGTTTTGCACATATGCATTAAAATGGATGCTCCATCCATCCATCCATATTTATCATTTTCTGGGTTGTGGTGAGGCTGGAGCCTATCCTGGTTGTCATGGAGCTGAGAGGTGGGATACAAAATTTGCCCTGGACAGTTAGTCTGTCACAGACTCAAGCCCAAGCCAGGCAGTGGATTTAAACCCAAAACCTTTTTGGTGTGAGGCAACAATGCTAACCGCCTCATCACATGCAACAAGTCTTTTTCACTTATTAAAAAAATTGTAAAACTTTGACCCACTACAACATTGGTGTTTATCTTATTATCTGTAAACAATTAATAACTAAGAATGATCCAAAGAAAGCGACCTTTTGCTTTTATTTCAAGTGCACCTTACTTTTCTAATTTCTTCCACACTGAATTACATTTTCAGTAATGCTATGTTGCTTTCAATGCAGTACTTTGAAATTAGTTATTACTTTTAAGCTCTCAAGATTATTTTCATAGTGTGCCCATATCCACATAGCCATACAATAAGTTCTTTCAATAAATTATTTCTATACAATTAGTTTTTATTAATTATTTTTTTTCAGTTGCCAAACAAAGAAGTCAACCTAAACTTGTGGGGCTGCTTTTACTTGCGTTTTGCAATTTCCACCTTTGTAAGATGTAATGGCCAAATCTTTAATTCGGTGTACTGATGAGAATGTCTTCCCAAATTAAAACTTCAGCGCAAAAGTGGAACTAAAAGGCAAAACCTGCACACACGGGCTAATGTGAGACAAGAAAAGATTTTTTTTCTTACATCATCCTTGTGATCATTCAGTAAACTACAATATTTGAGCTCCTGTAGGTCAAATACCAACGCAATCTCCTCCACTTGATGATTATGATGATTACGTTAATGATGATAATGATGATGAGGATGGTGATATATGGAAGTGTCTGCTGCTCACTTGGTCGCTTGTGCCTGTGTGAAAGAAGTAGAGAGGAAAACCTAGACTGCCTTTTTCATGATAAGTAACAGTGACCTCTTTATCTGGAGCAATCCCAGACAATTTACTGGAAATCATTTTATCTCTCTTGTCCACATATAAGAAGTATCAGCCCCCCTGAGAGCTCCTGTGGTGTGTGTTCGTGTGTGATTTTCTTCACTGGCTTCAAGATTCAGTTATATGTCAAAAATGCCCACTTGGGGGAGCTACGATCCAAAAGGTCTCTTCAACCCCGTTTCGCAGAATCCTTTCTCATTTTCCATCAATTTATTTTCATTCAAACCAAGGGTGACCATGTGAAGAACATCAGATCAGTTGACAGCCTGTAAATGTGATTTAAACATTTAAGCACCATTTACCCAGATTAAGTTTCAATTGAAGAACAAATGCTATTAGGTTGAAATCTTACAGTATGTTGTAAATGATGGTGGTTAAAATATTCCCTTTTCACTGTTTGAATTCAGCTGCTCATTTTTAAACAAAGGCAGCACGTTTCTTTAGTTTTATGGCTGCTTATCATACAACCGTTAAATGAAACTAATGGGTTTTTGTTAATAAGCAGCTAAACATTTTCATGGCAAGTTAATGTGCTTTTTTGCTTTATATACTGTACCTATATAATGTTTGTGTGGATGAACTCTAGATAAACACAAAGTGAGAATTCATTACAATTCAACTTCAGTACACACACGCGCACACACATAAATGAGCATCGGTTCCTCCCCTAATCTTGTATTAATGGACCCAATCACAGAGTCTATGAATAATCAATGGCCAGTGGTCTGCAACCGCAGTGCTGAGACCTTGAGTGAAACTGAATTTTCCTAATAAGACACACACACACACCCACACTCACACATACAATCACACCTTGTGGACCTAATAAGCTCTAATGCTCTGTGGGTTGAAAATACGTCACATGGTTTGTTTGCTGTAGAATGTGAAAGATAAACATGCTGTGCCAGGATGTGCAAACTGTGTGCATGGACGTACTCTATATGTGTGTACAGGGGAGGAAAAAGGTGTGAGAAGAGGGATCTGTCTGTCCTTGTCCACTTGTCCACTGGCCCTCTAATGCTGCTTTCCATAGATGACTCTGTGAGGAAACAACCACTTTGGCTAATAGCTGCTACATTAGTCTCTTAACCAGCTGGTCATGGCCATTTAGAAATGTTCATTAGGTCGCAGACCAGAGTGGATAGGTGAGATAGTTCACTCCACACTGTTGACTGTAGAAAGACAGGAAAGGAGACAGAGAAAGAGGAGAGAGAGAGAGCGAGGAGAAGGGCGGACAAACAGACGGTGAGGGAGAAACAGAAGCAATTTACTGGCCAACATGACGACCAAGTGTAAAAAGCCACAGATGCAATTATCGTCATATTGCTCTGAATAAGAACCTTGTGCATAATTAGATCTCATTAAGGTCTATGAGTGTTATTTTAGGGCTCTGAAAGGTTGGATAAGCAGCACTTGATATTATGGCTTATTAATGCTGCAACATCTGGTGCCATTCTGGCAATGGCCTGACAATGTCTAAAGGGGCTGAAAAAATTCAGTATTCAACTGATGTTGTGACTAGATGGTAAAATACAATGCACGATCTGTTATGCTTATCCAAATATAGGGCTGGAGATATACTGTATATAGATATAGGGTATTATGGCTTTATGTATGCTGTGTGTATGCATGCGAGTTTGTTTGTGCTGATGACCAGTCAGAACACATTACACACCGCAGAGGGAAACAGCCCTCTGTCGCCGGAAAAGCGATTGATTCTCCATTTCCATATTAATGAGCAGATTTGTTAAGAGCCTGCAGGAGTGGGAGAAAATAACAGGGTCTTCATAGGGCACGACATTTATAAATAAAGCTGATGCAGAGAAAAATGGAAATTAAACCTTTTAGTTTAATAAATTTGAGGCGTCCGCAGCAAAGCGAGCGATTTGCATTTCCATTTGTGGCCAAATAATGAGAGTGCGGGTCCATGATGAGGCTGCTAGTGCTTCTTTTGGGTCTCAGGCAGTGAGACAATCACTCCAGCGTGCAGCCCTCCACATCAATGTCATTAGCTCAGGCCTGTTAACTCTGCTACTTGGCTTTCTAAGATTATTTGGTGAACTAGAGATTCCTATTGTCGCTTCGAGTGAGGAATAGAAATGGCGTCAAAGTAAAATTCATTCACTTCTGTATCTACAGCATTCCCCACCTTGGACGTGTCTATATATTCCCTTAAATATTCATAGTCTATACATGCAGACATAACTTTAAAGTGATATTTTTTTGTTCTAAAACAACCTTGTCAGAAATCGTAGCTTTCCTTTGCTCTGCCATTCTCATAAACACTCACACCTAGATGCACACCCACATGTGTCTGCACACACACGCACACACACACACAAAGCATCACTGATTGAATTTATTGGGGAATGGATGTTGACTAGACCACTCCAAGTAGGCTAGATTGTTGTTGTTCCCAGATTGACAGACAGACCCAGAGCGGCTGATTGAAAGTGCCTTTTAGCTTGCTCTCACTGTATATTTGATTTGGCAAAATGGAAGGGGAGTCCAGTCTTTTCCCAGGATGCAAACACAAGTCCCTGTGTTTGTGTGAGAGTATGTGTGTGTGTTTGTGTATTTATGTGCGCTCTGCGTACGTTGACTAGTGGATGCTTTTGTAAATGCTGCATAAAATGTACCCTTTCAGGTATTAATTGAATAATGCAAGCACTCCCCTTGTCAGCCATCAAGTGAGCCACTTTCTCGGTGGCCTGTGCCGTTCTCTTTGCCTGTGAATTGACTAGATTTATCTGTGTTGTTCCAGTCAATGGATGCCATTTGTTCCAAATATTTGACATAAACATGCAAAGAGCAGAGGCGTGCACTCATAAAATAAGCTTCTAGACTGTTGTTTTACAGCCCAAAGAGACAGAGGGCTCTCGGCCTATCGAATCATGTCGAGCTCTTGCTGAGCCAACAGCGTGTTAAAGTTCTTTTTCAACCAATGATGTGATGAAAAGGAACAATTGCTGCCATAAAAAAGAGGAGAAAGGAGAACAGGAAGAAGGAGAAAAAGAACATGACGAGAGAGATTGAGTTCTTTGGTGGTGCCAGTGCGCAGCTGGAAAGAGCTGTGCAGTGTCCTGCTAAATATGCATAGTTATTTTCCATACCTTTAATGGGACACATCTCATTGAGTGCCTTATGTCTGCTTCCAAACTGTAAAAGATATTTAGCTTCACACCTGCAGGAAATTCCCCGTAATAAAGACAATATTGGCAGAGTCTTTGCTGAATCTGCTCGATGCTTCCTAATGGCAGTCAGACAACTTCTGTGTTAATGCAGCTTGTAAGAAATGAAAATTTAAGTTGCATTTAACTTGTATCTTTGCATGAAAAGGATGTGAAATTGATTGTGATTAATCAGGGTAGCCATTTATTTTTATACAGCATTTTTTTTTTTCAAATATAGAAATTCCCCTTAGATTTTGTCTGTATTGCTTTTATGGATTGGACGTGTGTGTGTGTGTGTGTGTTGCCAAACAGTGAGGTTCGATTTGCTGATTTAGCACCTCTCTAATTTTCTGCACGGTAATATTTGCCTTAACCTACCTGCCATCTGTTTTTATTATCCAGGTGAATATGTTTGTCTAAGGATATCAATAATCATAAACAAAGCAATGACTCTTTCACCTCTCCCCGTATAGTCCTCACAGTACCTCTGTCTGCCTCTCACACGAGGCTGCTCTCGCTTCATGATCTGCCTCCATGCAGTCTACATATTTCAGTGTGTAATTGGTGAAAATCAAACATTTTCAATCCCAGTTTCAGTCAGTCAGTCAGTCACACACATACAGTACATAACTGCACACACATGAATTCACATACACTGTGCCCGTGGCTCTCATGCCTTGACAGAGTGTGTGCTCTCCTATTACAGACAGTAATTACCGTCAGTCACCCTGTGTGTCCATAACAAGCCAGCATAATGCCCTAATCAGGCCTGGATTAATCTAACCCTCTCTCTAATCACTCTAAAAGTGATTTATATTGTTTTTCCTGTTCGGAACAAATGAAATCTGTAGCCTAAATTAATACTGGCTTTTCATCACTGGGAAGCTAAAAAGCCAGTAACCGTCACATTCTTGTCATTAAGACTGCATCTGTGGAGAGATGTACACACACACATACACACATACACACACACACACATACACATACTCACTTTCATGCATGCATATTTAGGTTGGAAAGAAAAAATATATAATACAATATTTCATTAACTAAGCATACTAATAACATTAGCGTTTTGTAGAAAGGCTCTCAGCCGCACTAAATGGGGTCATCAGAACAACAACAAAACGTTTTATTGCTGCTGTTTCAGATTACACGTTCTTCTTTGATTTAATAATTTCTATTAGAAAATGGCTGCTGATGAATTACACTTAGACTGGAGAGATGCATCGGGCTTTTTTAGCATTAACTTTCTGAGACGTGAACTACGCGCACAGAGTTTATCGGCCAGCCTAATGTATGTCGGCACAGGTATAATTTTGCACTGTAGTACACGTAAAATGTGTTTTTATCCATCTTCCAATTACTCTGATGAAAAATGCTCTATATCATTCTGTACAAGCTGTTTGTTAAATTGTATCAACCACAATCTTGCAATTTCTTGGTCTCTAGCTTTCATTTTAGATAGCATGCCTCTTGTTTTGGTCCATGCCTCCTACTTTGTTTCATTTCCATTGTTTAAACAAATCAATTCCAACCCTGACTCACTTCCCACTGTTTTTCATTATGAAGAACGAAGGCCGGACACGAATCGTAACAGAACCCTGAAATTTCCTGCTCACCATTCAGTTTGTGCTCAGAATACAAACCAACTCACAAGATGCACATTTAACAAATGCAAATTGTGAGCCAATCTAGTTGAGCTATCTGGGCTCCTGCTTCCATATTCATTTCCTACACCCCACTGTTCACAAACTCAAGAAACAGTCCTGGGGTTAACCTGAAAGGGATCGGAAATGAAGATCTGACAGTGTCCACTATCTCGCTCTTTTTTTTTCCGTCTCCTTTATCTCTTTCTTTTCCACACCGTCTCTCACCTTTGCTCCTCTCTCCTTCCTCCCCTCTCCCCCTCTCCTTCCCTCGGTCCCCTCTCCCCTGTTCTCTTCATGCTGTGTAATTCTCATCTTACACACTCTGTTGCTCTGGACTATGAATAATGCATGGTGTGTGAGAAATCCTCAATCTCATGCTTGGCTCCCAGCAAGCATTACGGAGCTTGCATCTCTATTACGGAGATGAATAGGAGAGAAGGGAATATCACATAGGATACGGTCTAACTTCATTGTTTGTTTTCAGCATTATAGCCCCAATCTGGGATTTCTTTTAAGTACATATGAATTATGTATATGAGTGTACAAGGGTAGCTTGTTGATGAAAATTAATATTGTCAAAACCTTCATAAATCACTGTATTGTCCCTGCACTCTTCTCCAGTGTCACAATACAAATAAATATATACAAGAAGAAATGTTTGCAGCTTCTCAGCAGATTTAAAATTCATGTGTGTGCATGCTGCCAGCTATTGAAAAAAAATCATTTATTTGTCCTAATGAAATTTTATAGAGAACTGCTTTAAAATCCATCCAGCAAAGCTATAAAAAGCAACACCATAACAATTTCGCAGTGTGTGTTTTAGTTCTGTTGGGTCTTTGCTTTCGCTCCCTCTCTTTTTGATTTGATTTTATGGAAATGATAAGATGGCAGGGAACAGAAGCGAAAATGCATTTCTAAATACAAGAGCTTTGTTGGATGCGTGTCCACAAGGATCGCTCTCTGTCTCTCCATTGCAATTTGTTTACAGCCGAAATACGGCAAATGCTGATAACAAAAACGAGATCCGGTTACCGCTGTCAGAGAAGAAAAAAGGCTCAACACTTTAACAATGGGTCAGCTTAAAATTCTTTTATGTTGCCATATGGTGTCATCGCGCTAGGAGCAAATGACTGCTTGAACCTTTCCATGGATTTTATGGGAAGTATAAACCTAGTGAAGTGGTAGTGTTATGCCACCCGTGATGTGAACTTTCAACATTTCCAGCAGTTTTACAAGCTTTTTTTCACGTCCTTCTGCAGTCTTTTTAAATAATTTACTTTTCGCAATGATGACAACACGGAGAGGATGCTTATACACTAAATTGTTCAATAAAAAAACAAATGAAAAACATTTGGTTCAGTCCGACAACCTTCCTGCTTCTGAGATAGGCTTATGTATACGTTATATGTGCTTCGGTGTGTGTGTGTGAGCTATGCTGCGACACAAACCTATGTTTTATGGGGTGTGTACATGTGATAAAAGCACTCAAGAGTTAAAGTGCTTTTCTACCATGCTCAAAGCCATGTGTCAGCACTAGACCACTAAATCCACACCATTCCCTTGAACAGTTTCCCTTCCTCTGATAGTCTATCATTCCTTTGTTTCAGGTGGCTGGCCACTGTGGCTGACAGGGCCAAGTCCTTGAGGAGATCATGTGTCTGTGGAAAGTACAGGACAAGCACTGATGTTTGAGCTTTCAAACCAGTGTCCCCGGTGTTGCCTATTTCCCTCTGCCTTCACTGCATCTCACATACAATGTCTCTATGACAGAGCGCCGTGGCTTGGCAAGTATTTGTGATTCGCGATTTTGCATCGTTTGAGTCCTCTGAGGCATTGTACACGGTGCAGGAGATAATATACCATCTGTGTCATCCATTCTTTCGCTGTGTACATTTCACCCATCTTTTTAGCTTCCATCTTTATGTTCTGCATTATCTAGTATTATACATCATTTGTAGGGATAAAAACCTCCCTATTATTCCATAGAGCTGAAATCTTACAGAAATATGCCTCCCATTTTGGTAGACATGGCTTACTCTTTCGTCTTTTTCATACCCATTTTGGATGAACCCCTGATGAATCACGCTAATGACCTAGGCCCTGTGCTGCAGCACTGCTCTGAAATTAATATAGTAGAAATGGAGATATAGGGCAAATAGATGAGAATAGGAACCCGATATTCACTCTTGGGTACTACGTGCTCGGGCAGAGACACACACATACATGCACTCGCATATACAGCACACAGAGCCTGACAGGCAGGCTATTATCCCCCAGCCTGCGCTGCTGTAATTGGCTATCGCTTTTTACAAATGTGGCTCCGTCTGACTCGCATATCAGCTCGCGTCTCATCAACTGTGTAGGGGTCACCATGTCCGTGCTTGTGTGTGGCGGTGCATGTGTCTGTATATGTGCGAGTATATATGTAGGGGTCACTGGTGTGCCAATCCCTCTCATGTCTTCATTTCACACACTCATTTATGTCCATGCTAAACGAGCCAACGGATGCTAAGTGTGTCTGTGGCGGGCTCCTCTTTAGCAGTGCCGGAGTATTTAGCCATTAGGGCTGCTAATAGCATCAAGATCATTCTCACACTGGCTAGGTGATGATGAAATATTAGCTTAGCTCAGGGTGCCATTAGTTAGTCTGGGATTGCCTTGGAGGTCAGATTCCTCTTATTTCACACACGCGCATAGATCAAACCCAGTTATCAACTGAATGCGCAGATTAATTTCTTAATTTTATCACATTGTGAAAAAGCATGTTTCAAAGCCTACTGCAGCTTTAATACAAAGCTTTCCTTTCGTTTGCTCTTCGACCAAACTGTTGAATTATTAAATGTCTCCTTTTATCTGCTCAAATTGCCCTGATGTACTTTTTATGGAGTTTTTATCCTTTATTTGATAGTTGACAAAGTGGAGGGAGAAACTATAGCTGGAATTATACAGAGGACATTAATTAGTGAGGACGTTTGTACACATTTTAAAACTGTATGTTCCCATTTTCAATTTATCTTTAGTCCAGCTGTGTCTGTAATGTTATTTTTTTTAGAGGTAAAAACACAGACATTAGTCATCACGCTTTACACCACAAGTATTGTAAATGCAAATATACAGCTAAGATTAAATTCATGTGTCCTGATAGAACTAATGAAAAAGTTTTCTTTGGACTTTTTTTGCATTTCTTAGAGTTTTCATGCACAAAATCTTCAGTAAAATTATAGTTTAAACATTACATTTACATTTCCCGAATATAATGCAATTAAAGTGTGAATTGTTTCTTGATTTTAGATCTATGTTTGAATATTTCCAGAGGCAAATTGGGACTCAGACATAGAAACAAGTATCATATGTCTGTCTATGTACAGTAAGATTACCTTTATTTACATCTCTAAAGCTTTTCTGTATTATGACATAATTTATATATTCATTGTACACTGGGAGACTATCCCAGCTGTCATAGGTCACCAGTCTGTCACAGGGCTAACACACAAAACCATTCACGCTCACATTCACACCAACAACAAAGTATCATCAGTTAATGTAACCCCGCACATGCCTTTGTAGTGTAAGAGGAAGCTGGAGTACACAGAGAGATCACATGTAATTAGATGCATGTTTGAACTCAGGTAAATTCACTACCTGGGCCCATGTCCTCATTTTAGGTTTGACAGCGTTTTAGTAGGTAAAGGTGAATGCTTGGACATGAATTGAGCTGCGTTCTGGGGAAGGCCTCGAAGGGGACTGGCGACAGCTCCGGGGCCTGGCAGATCCCCATGTACTAAATAGAAGTGAAGAAGTTAAAGAATTGAAAAAGGGGCAGAGAGGTTGGGGCACGTAAACGAGAATGAACAGTTTTCAGAACTGGGGGAACCTAAATAGATGAGAACCAGAAGGAGCGTGCTTGGCGGCGTGGTCCCGCTCCTGAAATTCCGATACATAATGTCCAATTAAATAAGCATGTAATAGTTCTAATAACTGAGTGTGCTTACATGCTGATTTGCATGTATTTACAGCACATTGTTTTTTTGTGCTATCACACACTTACCTGTTTATGTGACTGATAAATATTCATAACATTATGTGCTTTGTTTATGTTTAACTGTATGGATAAAGCAAATTAAATCACATAATCCTGAGTGAGGCTGACTGTAAATATTGTTTGAGTGTACATTGTCAATTATAAATGCTGCAGCATTTCAAAATATTCAGCTGAATAAAAACAACAAGATCACAGAATCTCATCATGTGTATAACCTTTCACTTAGTCTGGTATCCCCTGTCATGTGACAGACCCAGTAAAAGCAACAACTATATTATATATAATATAAAGTATTCACAGACATGTTGCTGTTGATGTGTTTGCCCCTTGTGTGTGGCACATACAGCATAGAATCTATTTTATGCATAGATTAATGGACACAAAACACAATTTACACTGGGTTAAATGGCTTTCACACAGACTTAATTGTACAGTGTGAGATGTTTTATGGTGTATGAAAAGGGAAGATTAGAGAAGGAGACAATGGAAATGACTGACTTGTGTTTGAACTCTCGGCACCAGCGCACCACAGGTTTGGAGTCGTACTTTAAGAAGAGTCCCTAAAGCCACACCATAATTACTTTCCCACTAGGCAGGGCTCTGGAGCTGAAATTACATCACACATAATGGGGCTGATTTAAACCTATATTCGAGAAGCCAACTGCTTGCCTATCATATTCTTGCACCTTGTTAATCCTTAACCAATGAATTAACCCTCATTACCAGCAATGGAATATAGATGAACACTCTCTCTTCCCCCGTCTTGCTCTGAATCGTCTTCCTTCTATCCCATTCTTAGCCTCCATCTAGTTTCCTGTGATGGGGGACGTCTGGGGTCAGTGATTCGGTCCCGTGTCGCCCCTGATAGTTCTTCCTGCATTCAGATTATTCTGACCTTAGATCAGCCCTATCGGCTGACCGTTAAAGCACTTTAAACCCCAACCTATCCAAAAGCCAGCTGCTCCCCTCAGAGTCAAGATTGCCTCATATCTCTCAGCTTGTTTGTCTATCTGTGTCTGTCTCATATGAACAGAGTGAACAGTGCGACTAAAAGAAGGAGCCCATGAGCAAATGCTCTTCACAATGCTTCAATTTCACATGACAAAGTAGAGACAGAGGGCTGAGCGCTGGTGTGAGATGAGCTTTATGCTCAGGTGTCATTTAAACCTGGCCTCCTCTAGACTGTAAATAACATGCCTCAGCTCCACTTTGCACACAGGAGCTGAGTTCTTTGAGCAGAGGCCGGTGTTCATGCACGTATGTGACTGTGTGGTTTTTACCCGCCTTCAGGTATTTTTTTTTTCCATAAAGCACACAAATCAATCCAGCTCCAAGAATTTGATCTTATCATGAATAGTTGAGCTTGACTTTGTTGTCTCAAAATCCAATATTCTTTTGGGTAAGAATCTATTGGATCAATGATTTATTACCCACGGTGTAACAGAGCTGTTCTCTAATGACTGTGTTTGATTGACACCTGACACTCACTCACTGTTCACTGCAACCAGTCTTTCAGATCACAGACAAGAAGCTTCAGATCACTAGAACAAGCATGTGGACGACATTTCATTACCATATTTACAGAAGAGATCATATATAAAATTTAAAAGCTCTGAATTTGTGAGTTCTATTTTTCTTCACATAGTTGTGTTGCAATTCAATTCAATTTTATTTATATAGCGCCAAATCACAACAAAAGTCACCTCAAGGCGCTTTATATTGTACAGTAGATCGCACAATAATAGATACAGTATTTACTCTATTTTCTTTTTTCTTTCTTTCTTTTTTTGTATTTATTTTACCCATGCATCCTGTGAGAGGCAGTATGCCTGTGCTTGTGCATTCAGATGAACATCCGGTCTTATTGTGTGTGACCTCCGTCTCTCAGGCTGTTTGCTGTCTCGGATAACATTTTGACATTCCAGTCTCCTCTCTCAGACACTGCGATACCTCGGACCGAGGGTGGATGGGGGGCCCAGTGATAAGGCTTCACTCACAATTAGCAGGCAGGAGCAGGGAGGCGAGAGGGGGAAATTGAACTGTCAGGAGAGAGAAGAGGAGAGAGGAGGAGTGGAAGAGAGAAGAGGCCGAGATAGAGGGGAGGGGAGAAGGGGAGGGTGACCCCATCCTGCAAAATGGAGCCCGTCATAATTTGTTCATTTGGTGCCCATCAGGCTCTACCTTCCCTCTCTAACACTGCTCTGCTGACCTCCCTCCCTGTGTTTCGCCCTCTCCCACCTCTTCTCTCTTCATGCTCTCATCTTCTGTTTCACCTTCCTGCTTACCTTCGCTTGTCGTGGCATTTGCTTCTTGTTGGTACTATTGTGCTCACTTTTGCCATCCTCGCACTGCTATTAGCAACATTATTCTTATTAAATGCATCAACTGGCTATTTAAGGAAAAATTACCCAGAAGAGAAAAAGAGCTAAGAAGACCAAGGCCTGTGCCTGCCCTGTCTCTCCGGAGGACGCGGTGGATGGTAATGCTAATGTTAAATAAGCAGAGAGGCTTTTAGCAGCTCTGTATTTAAATGTCAAATGCTGATGGGCCCTAATGAGGTAATACTGCTGAGTGCAATTAGCCTGCTAGCTGCAGAAGACTATTCACATCAACACAAGTAGACTCACACATGTAGCAGCATGTATACTCATATACACACTGTGTGCTGAGTGGAGAAAACAACTGCCACTTTAAGTGGAAATAAAGGTTGCTTTTAAAACGTGATCATTGTTGAAGTATGTTGATGTAAAGGATATTTTTAGGCACTGATTAAATATGAAAGCATAAAACTTATTAAAACTGAATTCCCACACATGTAATCTTGCTTTTGTTTCTTAGCTTGTTGTACTAAAATGTTTCTTTATAGCGTCTTTCTTCTACAAGTTATTTGTTTAGGCTAAAGGTTTAACTAAGAATTCAGCAAAGATTTTCATCTCTTAAAATTTGGTCTCTCACTCTGTACACAGGACAATATGTGTGAATTGGTATGTGTCAGCTAAAGTGTGGTCGGTGCGTGTGTGTGTGTGTGTGTGTGTGTGTGTGACAGAGAGGATACAGGTGTTGTTAGCAAGCTCTGAAGGTGACTGCTGGTCTCATCCATCAAACAGGCTTTCCTCGGGCTGATCCCTAATGGATCCCCTCAATCAGAGCCGCTCACTGTCACTCGCAGTGCAACAAAATGAGAAATCAGGCAACTGGTCGCACAGCCAAGGTTGGGAGTCATATAAAGGGGACAAAGTGATAAAGACCAGCTCGTGTCCAGCCTGTTGATTAGTATTGAGTGATCTCAGCCTTCCAGTCGGTCATGACGGAAGCAGGACATCAATCTGGACAAAGCTAGTTCTTTAACAACTATAATTCAGCTGTGCATTCACTATATCCAAACCTGCAAACAAGACTTCATTGTGAAGTAATTTGTTGACTATGCATTAGTGGATTTGTATTAGTCTGTACCTTTAAAAAAAAAATCCACTTTAGTCCTTCAAATGAGCTTATTTTAATAAATCAGTGTAATGTGATAACAGGCTACAGGCTGAATATGCCAGTTGTTTTGATTTTATCTAGTCCAAAGTACAGCTACTGGTTTAAAAGAAATGATAAATGGGCTAAATCCTCTCTGTATGTTGAAGAATAGTATCAGGCTAATGTAGTTAAAAGTTTCAACACACTTCACTTTGCTGTAGGCCATTAAAATCTACGTAGGGAGGACAGATTCAAAAAAACCTTATTCTTCTGTGTCCAAGCTTCCTCTTATATTAAATGCTGGTTCTGTCTTCTCTTCATGGTGATTTGATTTGAGAAGCTAATATCCTGAAAGCCCCTTCTTACTGTATGCCTCCAAGTACTCATTCTCCCAACTTTAAAAGCACCAAACCTTTATTATTGAAAAGGCCTGTATTTGGTTTTAGGGTCTAACAAAATTGTGTACCACATTTTCCTCCTTGAACACAGAATGAAAAGGGTTTGAGTGCTATCCGAGCGAAATAGATTTATTATACAGCATGTCTGTGTTTGACTACTAAATAGACAAGAAGGAAAGAAGATGTTTCATAGAAATATGAATGTACAGTGAAGTAATCCCACTAAAAGCTCTCAAAACTGCCCACGTTTAGTCCCAGTAGACTTGTAGTCTCTACAAACAATATAGGACTTTCAGACCCTGTAAACTGCCTGCAAACTGTTTGTTCAGACGCTCAAGGCTGGATAAACAGCTAGTCAAAGCTGAGAAATGCCCCAGGTTCACTTTGTCTCTTGGAGTCAGTAAATTGTGTTTTTAAATGAAAGCACAAATATTTAATTACCCACAAATTAACAGATATTCTGGTAAGAACAACTGGTTATTTACTGCATTTTTAAGTGGAATATATTGATACTATGTCTAACCTGTGTATAGCTAATGCAGCTGACTGACCCTATATAAGGAGCAGGAAAAATAGGCTGCCATTAGGGACTGTTTCAGTGTAATTAACCAAGTTAGTCTATATGCTTATCGTGTACACCTTTAATTCTAAACTGTAAGGCTCCTTTAAAAAAATCCAATTCACTGGTCATTATTTGCACGCACAATTTCAAGCTTGTGAGACAAACACGAGCAGGTAATTCAAAGTGTCATAAAAAACGACCTGTGGTGTCTGTTTTTGAAGAACACCACAGGAGAGAGAGAAAATGCTTCCCGTTTTATTTGTTTTTATGTTTTGAAATAACTAATAGTGGTAGTAAGTCATATCCATTCCATTCATTCTTATTGCAGACAGATACTCGCCGGTCGACATGCACACTGATATTAATTTTAGTAGCAATATTGATCTGGAGGCCTGCACACAGTCATACATACAGCTGTCCGGTGGTGGGCTTACCAATCACCATAAGTCAGTGTCAAGCTGGGAACACCAGGGGTGGTGTGGGCACCCTTCAAAAATTAATCAGAGAGATTTAATGCAGCCCTTGTCTCTGCTATTTCTGGACTTCACACAGTCCTCACATGTATACAGTCTTGATATTGTATCATATAGTCCGACTAGAAAAAGGGCTCCTCTTTTGAAGAAAAATCTAATGGGAATTAAGTTTTAGAGTGGGATTACATTTGGCCAAAAACTGATTTCTGAAAGCATAAAAGGTTCTGCACCAGCAATGACGGATTTATTAAGAGGACAGCTGCTTTACATCTGTTTGAAGTTTTCCTACTTGCTTGCTGCTTCTTTGTTTTACCCTCTATGTTCTCTTTCTGTCTCTTAAGCTGGGGAAAGCTCTTTGACTACATTCCATGATTATCATACAGATAGGATCATATCCCATTGATTTTATGCAGATGATCACCTTTCTGTGTATGCAGGGCTGACGGTGGTAGTAATTTACAGAAGAAAATCAATTACCCTTTTCGTCTGCAGGAGTAATTGTTTATTATTTTCCTATTAGACAAACTGTGTTGATCAATGTTATGGAAGGATTGCCCATGAATATTATCAACATAAATAGATTTGCCTTCGACATTAGTACTAGTCTTCCTTTAATGACCTGTACAATGACAAACCAATGCCACAGGCTGAGATTTAGCTGCTAACTATGTGATGGATTCGTGTGTGTGTTCAGTGTGTGCTCACGTTCTCTGTTTCTTGGTCTAAATAATTCTCAGATTTTAAAAAGGACTGTTAACCATTCTGAAACGATTTGTAGGCCTTAAATTGACCTCTTTGTTCAGGGATATATCGTGAAACAACTGTATTCAAAATACTAAGCACAGGATCCTGTTGTTTCACAAATCTGGTGTTGATGTGAATAGTCATTGGTTCCCTTGGCTCTGTCCACAGGCTCTCTGCCTGCATATGTGTGGATTGATCTAGACACAAACTAATCACTATTACTCACTGTCGTAACTGGCCCAGCCCGGATCACAGAGTAGCAACCGATCGACTGGTCCAGGGATCAATTCTTTGATCAGAGGAGGTGGCAGCAGAAAGAAGGGAAGCAGAGGCAGGAGGAGGAATGTTTTCTAATGTGGCAGATCAATCTGGCTGAACGGAACAGTTTCTGGGTGTGTTCTAGTCCACCTATCACATTCAAAATGGTAACCATGTTAACTTTGCAGCTTAACTGCATTTCATCAGCTGCAGTGTGCAGCATGCAGAATTCAGAGGTCAGAATCACAAGTCTATCCGAGATTGCATGGTGACATCTTCTGCAACTAACAATCTACTTCTCAGGTTGAACACAAATGTCACAGATTAAGGAAAATAAAAATGCAAACTGTCTTAAAGTTAAACCAATATCTTGGAAGTCGAAGATAGACCTATGTATCAAACAGATAATCAGAAGCAGGCAACAGAGACCGAGCTCATTGGTGTTTCACCATATCTGCTTCCAAATGTTTATAAAAAAGCTGTACAATTTACCTTGACTCCCTTATGAAAATCCACATTTCTAAGATGTTTGCAGGCAGCCCAATAATTTACTTTAAAATTCAAATTCAAGAGTATTAATTTTCTTAATAAATTATTAGTTGATGTTGACATATTTTGCTTTTTTATCTTTATAAAAACAAAATAAAAGTGCATTAATCAAGAATAACAATTAGAAACAAGATAATCATTAGGTTCACTGACTGTATATACAACATAATGTTTGCAGTGCTGTTCAAAGGCATGCCTCTATCAGCTTTAGTAAGAGTCACTTTCATTTTTAAATGTAAGATGATATATGGATTTCAAAGATAAAGCCCATTATTACTACAGTATAAAGTGAAAACAAACAAACATGCAGAGACCAGGAGAGAAATGTGGTTCCTTAACTGCAATTGCTGGCGACCGAGCAACTCTGATAACACAAAAAAGCACCGGGATAACACTCCTAAAATTTGGCCTCAGTCGCTGCATTCCCCTGATCCGCCTATTTCATGGGCAGAGCAGGTGGTCCTAATATTTCATGCGTTCAATGTGTTTGCAACCCTTATCCCCCCCACTCTGGCCTCTTGTTTATTCCTCATCCCACGAGAGCCCATTTCTCTTTCATTCGTGCTGGTCCTGCTTTTAGGAGGTTCCTGCTCGGCCAGACAGAACGCTGAGCACAGTTCCGGAGCGCTGGCCTCTTCTCACCAATCTCATCTCAGCGTCTCCCCTCGACGCTGCTCCTGTGTCGCTTTCTCCTCAACTCCATCTCCTTCTTCTCCCCCCTTTCTTCTTTCCTCTTTCTTATCCTTCTCCTGTCCCTTTTCTCCTTCCCTCTTTCTTTCCCTCTCACTGTGGTTGTTGATTGGGTGTCTGAGTGCTTGTGGCAGCTGTGTGTTGTGTGTAATAGAGCAGAGAGGCTAGTCTGAATACAGCGATGGGAGAATTTGTTTATGTGAGAGATGCATAGATGGAGACAGGTCTCCAGACGCTGCCGGCTCTCTCTTGCTGTCATCCCGCATTCAGGCCCTGACAGGAGATCTGAGATGGCCAAATATGCTAGACGCTCTCCCCAAATCCCCAAGCTGCACCCCGCAATCCAACCGATGTGTGCTTGTGTTTATTCAGATTTGACAGAATGATTCTGTGTGTGAATGTGTGTATGTGAAGTGTGGTCATGTGTTTCTAGGATGGCATGCTTGATCAGATTCCCCTGCCACAGGCTCGGTCCAGAGTCCATTACCACTGAGCGACAGAGGGGAAAAAGTCTACCAGCTATTCTCTTTTTATCCCATCCCAGTGATCTCTTTCTCTTTCTGATATGTTAAGGCTGTTCAGCGGTGCAAGGATTCAGCATCCATTGCTTCTCTGAGATACACATCCCGCTCAAACAGCTCATTTAGTATTTTCATTCCTCTCTTTTTGTTGCACTTGTAGTTGCATTTGTATCTCATGTTTGCAGCAGTTTGTCCAAGTTAGATGTGTCACTTCACCCTCGCATCTTTAGGGACTCTTTGCTTTGTCTTTGTGTCACCATGATATGTTACAATTTGTTATTTAAGTCAAGTGTTTAAATTGAATAACCCCTGTGTTTTGGTTCATACGGGGCTTACTTTGCCCACTGAAGGACTATAACACAGCAGTACACTGTTTGGTCTGGCACAGCCCTGACTGTTGCACTCTTCTACCTAAATGAAGACAAACTCATGTATTGGAATAATATGCTTAGAGGAAAGACTCTAAACCGCAATTAATGAAGACTGAACCTGAAGTGGCTCTTTGGCTGTAAGGCTGCTGTTGCCATTAGAATCTATGCTTCCATCAATGCAGCTTGACTAAAACGCATAGGCTGCATTCTGAGAGCAACCCGACTCGGCACGTTGTGGCCTTTTAACTACCTTCAGCAATTTGATGCTCCTTAATTATCCAACCCCCCCACTGCCTTGCTGCCATCTTTCCGCTCAGCTGCAGAAGCGGTGCGTTTGCTTACCGGCTCTGCCTTGCCTAAGTGTTCGCCTGCATGTAAATTAATCTTGATTCACTTTCCCCTGCCCTGCTGAGTGCTACAAATTACCCTATAGCAACGAAACAGCACAAGTGAAAAAAGCCAAATCACTGCACTTGATAGGCTGTTGCTCCTGTGCTTTATGCCATTACATTAGAGCTACATAATGAATGCTCTCTTGTGAAAAGTAGTGTGTTGTAGCTTTTTAATTCATCATGAATAGGGAATGTTTGTGCATCTCTCTCACTGTGTCTGCCTGCTTGTGTTTCTCCGGAAGAAGCTTTAATAAGGGGTGGAGGGGGGGTGTGCTTGCTGGGTAACCACTAAGCGTACATTCACTCACATTGCCCCCCACACCTCACGTCAGCATCCATCATTCCATTTACAGGAGCTTGACAAAATTAGATGCCTTTGTGCCGTAGTCGCTCTAATTGGCCGAGGAAGAGAAACAGGCTTTTGACACAAACACAGGCAACACATTCACTTACCACAGCACTTGTCTCTCTGTGGATGTTAATGTGGAGGAGGTTTAGGTTTTAATTCACCAGAACAGAATTGGCTTCAGCTTGAGTGCTTCGTTTTCTGCCCTGACGGCTCTTCACAAATTTCCCTGCCGTCTTTTATTGCTTTTAAACCTTAGTTTTATGGGGGGGGGGGGTTCTGATGGATGTTCACTGTACTCTACTTAGTTTCTTATGAATGTCTCCTTTAAGAAGTCACTCTTTGTTCTGTCGTCTTGAACAAAAGTAATTTTTATTTGCTGTGTTTGATCTTAGCATATTAGTCAAATATTTTGCTGCATATGATATAACCTTGACTATTGACAAAGCAAGGACACTCACTGTGGGTATGTTCTTGTGTGTGTGTGTCTGTGTGTGTGTGCATTTGTGCATTTGTGTGTGTAAATCAATGACAGTGAATGGGAGGAACCCCTCTACAAACCCTCATCTTTCATCCTGAATAACCGATATCATAAACAGACGCTACTCATCAATCTCACCTGTGTTCCCGATACAAAGATGGGAGGCAGGCCTATTTCCCTCTCTTTCTGCAGACCTGATGACATTTACTAAATTGCTCTGTGTGTATTTGTGTATATATCTATATGTGTATATAGATATATGCAGTAATTGCACAGAGCACTCTGGCTGTGAGAGTGTGGTTATGTGAGTGTGCTGTGTGTTTTCGTCCTTGGCAACATTTGTGGAAACTTGATGCTGTCTCTTTGTGTTTCACTATTATTGTAGATCAGTTTAAGTTGAGCGGACAGTTTTGGTAAGTGAGCTTTGCCTTTTTATTGGTGGTATTGGAAACCCTGCAGCTCTGTAAGCATCCACAGAGGGGCAGTGCAGCAATTTGCAGCTGCTGTGGACCAGGAGAGAAAATAAAATAAAAGTGGGGATAAATCAGCAAAACCAGCACACATGAAGAAGAGGTAAAGATTGAATTATGTTTAATGATGTCATTTGGAGAGGAGTGTGCTATATTATAACAAATGATAAAAGTGTGTTTTAATGAGTAGTCATAAAGACTCGGTAGACAGTCCTATTCAATGGGCCTCTTAGCTTGCAAGGTTCCTCAGGGCTGAAAAAGATCAAAGTGACTTTGGGACAATTATTGCATGTGTGTTTATTATTACTCCAATTCTATGCCAAATTGAGTGTGTTGTAAGTATGAGTGTGTAGCCCAAGGTCATGGTAAACATTGTACATCTCTAGCCTTAGGCAATAGTGATAATGCTTGGATAAATAATAGATGAAGTATATAAATCTATTACTAGAACAAGGCCGATAAAGACATTTATCCCTCTGAAAGGGAGATTACCAAACAGACACACTGTGTGTCTGAGTGCATGAATTCAACTGTCTGTTTTATACTTTGAAGCAGGCAGGAGAGATTAACCGATTTTCAAAAATCACAGCACATTTGAAATGCCCACAACTGCCTTCAAGCTTTATTAGTCCTCCTCTTTGATAAAACATTTTTTGGTTAGTTTTAACTAAAATAAAAAAAAGAAGAAAGTTTGACTGTGATTAAAAGACTCTTTCACTGAAATGTTTCAGGTTTAAATGGTGCTTAATGAAGTGTTTTTGAGCCAACTGTTCCTTTCTGAACTAAAACTAAACAAAGTTCCCACCAACTGCAAAGCAAAGAGTGCCACAACAATTAGTTGGTAACAATTAAATATCATTATGTTATAATTAATCTGCACACAATTCATTAAATACTAATTCCATATGAAAATTGGGGGGAGAAGAATGCCATCAATACGCTGCTTTAATCAACATGTGATTGACAGCATGCTGAAATGGAAAGTTTCTGAATAGGATGAGACACCCTCTCTCTCGCTCTCTCTGTATATGTGCGCTTGTCAGTGAGTGCAAAGTGGATCATCTTAAGTGTGTAAAGAAAAACTCCCCTCTGTCTGTTGATGGTAATTAAGTTCCCTCCCTGTGGGGTTGCTGCTGTGGCCAGGTTGGAGGAGACGGGTGGGAGGCATGATCTTGCTAATTGTTGTACATGAGAGCCTGTTTTGGCTCCTGTGTATGTTCATGAACTGTGAAACTGAATGGAGCCATATGACTACAGGTCACACCCTGAGTGCCGTTGCTAAGATACAGCATCTGAAGCATCATGGAGGGGTGGTACTTGGGTACTCCATCTTCAGCCCCCCCAAAACCTCCATCCTGCTTCCTCCCCCCATGTCCTCCCTGTGCCACTTCCCCCTGGGGTTTGGCTGAATGGGCTGGGCTGACAGGGGCTGAATGGTTTGGGGTGACAGAGGGTGGTGTCCTATTTGTCCCTAAATGCTTCTCTATAGACCCCTGATAATAGACTGGCTGCCTATTCCCCTCCCCGCCTGCCCCACCAAACCTCCGGTGCTTCATCCACCACCTTCACCCACTCTGTCTCTGTCTCCTTGTCTCATTGTCTCCCCCCTCATCCTCTCTGTCTCGTTTTCCTCCCTATCATGTCTCCTTCTCTTTCTATCTTTTTCTCTGTCTCTCTTTTTCTTTTATCTTCCTGCTGCTTCACTTCTTCAGGCATGGCGATGTTGGGCTCAGTTATTCGCTGCTGTTTGTTATATTGCTGGTGCTCAAATGTTGGTGGTGCACAGGGAGAGGGTCAGTGCCTATTATTCACCTCTCCAGCTCCTCTACATTGTCCGGCCACTCCAGCTCTGTCAGCATTACTTGGAGCTTCTTTTGATGCTGCTGGTCTTTCATGCTTTGTTTGGGGACATAGCTGAGGATATCTTTTGATGACTACGGGCCTGTTAGTCAAGCTGTATGGTAAATGAGAGCAAGCAAGGAAGGGTCTTTTAAAAGATTCATCTGTGAGATGAAAAAATACAGCAATGAAAGCGATGCAAAAATAAAAAGGGGGAAAAAAAACAACCCACAATGATCGAGTGTCTTTCTGTATTCACCACACATTCAAAAGGATAGTACACTGAAGAGGTCACCGCCTGCATCTGGATCGCCATCTGCTTAGTGACTGCATCACTGTGCTTTCACAGTGGGGGAAAAAAAAAAATCTGTTTACTAATTTGAATGTGCATCCTTGATTTTGTGTGAGTCTGTATGTATTTGTGTTTATAAGTATGTGTGTATCTACGCGTGAGCTTGCATGCCTGTATTAGGGGTCAGGAGTGAAGATGTTACCCTCTGGTCATTCATCACAAGCATGACACACTCTCCCCTGCGCTCTGGTACGCAGAGGCAATGTTTTATAAAAGAATAACACGTCAGCGGGCACCCACCGGCCATCCATTACCACTCTGTGCAACCTGCAAAGACGTAAAATGGGCCCATAGATTTCATGCATTTTTCTGGCTGCAATACGTGTTTGGTACATATGGAAAACCACTCACTGTCCTATATGTTCATTAACTTGTAGGATATTCAACTGATAAAGAAATGTTGGGGTTGTGTTGTCCTGCAAAGACAAACTAAACAAAGTCTTCCTCTTACACCCTGTACAAGGGTCATCACTCATCTTGCTGACAGCAGCTGCTACTGTTACTACTTCTGTATTTGCATTCACACAAATGTTCAAATTGCCATCATGTTTAATAGCAAATAATGTAAACAAACTGACTGTGTAAATATTTTGGAAGGCACGTTGTATTTAACTCCAAATTCACCAAATTGTGGTGAAATATATTCTGTTCAGCCTCAAAAGTAAAACCAATAACAGGCTTAGTAAAAAACATTGCACGACAAAACAACAACTGTGTTGTCATGCAATGTTCTGTTGGGAAACCTGGTCACCTGGATGTTACTATATTAGGAAAGTGGCGTATCATTTTTGTGTAATACATTATTGATTAAAAAAATACTAATCCAATAGAGCAGTTGGGAAAATGCCTATGTGCAAGACAAAGAAAGACACAAACATGTTTCAGGCAGACAGCACACAATTGAAATGATTGATTTATTACATTAACACCGTTACAGCTGGCTCAAAAGTCCACAACACAAGGCAAAACACAACACCGGTTTAGTCTCTAATCAGCGTCATTTATTAGCAAAATCATGCAACAAATAAAGGGGTCCAATGTGGTGGCTAGGTGCAAGGCAGGGGAAGAGAGTGAGGATAAGGACACTGAAACAGGCATGTACTTCACAGATAACCTGACCTGTAGTAACATTTAGTTTAACATACATATTTTTTTTAATCCCCATACAAACCAACCAACAAACCAAAAATGTCCCTTTGGTTGTTTCTGGACTGGTAGCAGCTGTCATTGTTCAGCTGTGTACCCAAATACAGGATTCAGGAAACAGGAATACATTTTGTAAAAATCAGCTTTATTTTTACTCTAGAATACAAATAGTTCAAAACATTTGCAGACTACAGAGTCTGATCACCAGAAACACAGGACAAGGTGACACACAGCTATGAGAAACAAAGGACGAGGGGAGACTCAGAGAATATGTACAAATCTAGAAAATAAGACAAATGAAGTAAAATCTAACACAAGACAGAGAAAACAATTATCAGAATAAAACAGGAAGAGGGGCACAACTGAAATATGGAAACAAGACTAACCTGACACAGCTAAACAGGAAGGCAAGAAACAGACAAACATAGACAAGACTATAAAGAAAAAACATACAGATGAGACTAGAACAGAACGAAATACAAACGAGAGCTAACTAAATATTACAGAGACCCACCCTAAACATAACCTAAGATCTAAGACTTAGACTTCAAACTAAAAGCAGAGACCACTGGAAGATATAAATGATGTAAGGGCAAAATATGCGTTGCAATCAAGAAAGTGTCTGCCTTATAAGCTACAGAACTCACGAAATGATTATTTAAAGATCAACAATGTCAAAACAATCAAAAAACATCACATCATCAATAGTGGCTTTATAGTGTAGTGGAAAGATTGCTGGTTTCATTCCAGCCAGAGACACAAATCCCTTTCAGGGATGTGTTAGAAAGGGCATCCTGTAAACTCAGCCAAATCAAACGTGCACAGTTACCTGCTATGATGATCCCCTGTGACAAGTGACCAGCCAAAAGTAGCTTTACACATCAGTCTGTAAGGTGGTGTGAGGGCGTGGTTATCTTTGAGTATAATATATGAGAAAAACCTTTCCGTATTACAGTTTTTCTCCATTGGTTTGGCTCATTTCTTGAAACAGAAATTACATTCTCAAAACTCTAAGATCATTTGGCAAAACACTCTTACAGTTTAGCACAACGCTATAGCTCACCTGCAAAAGCTCATATCTCTTCCAAAACTGTTCACTCAGGCTTCAATCTAAATCCCTTTCGCATTTAAACAGTCAGTGTCTCCAAAATGGCAAAGATCCTTCTCAATAGCTTTGGCTCATTTCTCGACACAGATCGGACATTCTCATCGTTCTTGGTGCTTTTGTCAAAATAAACCTGGATGGTTGATCACAACAACATGGTCCACCTGCAAAAGCTCACATCTCTCCTAAAACAGTTCACTCATGTGTCAAAACTACATTTCTTTCTAATCTGAATAGTCAGTGCCCCCAAAATGCATCGTCCCTTTGGCATTGTGTGAGTACTGCCATACAAAATGTTTAGATGTTTTGTCACTATGGCAGAGGACCAACAATATACAACAGAAAAGAGTAGCCTCCAAGGTTTGACATCACA